>NW_017727920.1:39495-46168 GCF_001865875.1 Lupinus angustifolius
ATGGAGTCCGACACAAGGTGGCATCTCCTTACCATCCGCAGACCAATGGGCAAGCGGAGGTATCTAATAGAGAGATCAAGAGAATACTCGAGAAAAATGTGTCAACCACAAGAAAGGATTGGTCTCTCAAGTTGGATGATGCACTCTGGGCTTACCGCACCGCTTTTAAAGCCCCCACTGGACTATCCCCGTTTCAGCTGGTGTACGGGAAGGCTTGTCATTTACCTGTTGAGCTTGAGCATAATGCATTCTGGGCCTTAAAGTTCTTCAATCTGGATGCTAAGGCAGCGAGTGATCATAGGAAGTTGCAACTTCAACAATTGGACGAGATGAGACTCAGTGCTTATGAGTCTTCCAAATTGTATAAGGAAAAGGTCAAGCTGTATCATGACCGGAAGATCAGAAAACAAGATTTCCGGGTGGGTCAAACTGTTTTGCTGTTCAATTCCCGGATGAAACTCTTTCCGGGCAAGTTGAAGTCTAAATGGTCAGGACCATTTCTAATCAAAGAAGTCAAGTCACACGGTGCAATCGAGTTGCAAGATCCAGCATCTCAGTGGAGCTGGATAGTTAATGGTCAAAGATTAAAGCCTTACCTGGGTGGTGACGTCGAGCAGCTCACCATGGTCATCCATCTCTCAGAAGCTTAAAAGAGCAGGCGTCAAGCTAGTGACGTTAAAGAAGCGCTACCTAGAAGGCAATCCAGTTTCCTTTCATTTTATTTCCGTAAAAAAAACGGGGGTAACAAATGCAGGGGAGGCTCGCCCAGGCGACACAATACTCGCCCAAGCGACCATACCCCCTGTAGGTTCTGTCACCTCGTCGCCCAGGCGACCAAACCCCCTGTAGGTTCTGTCAGTGCGTCGCCCAGGCAGTATAAACCTCGCCCAGGCGAGGTTAATAGGTGAAATATATGATAATCTCGCCCAAGCGAGAGCTTCCTCGCCAAGGCGAGAGGTGTTGGCTCGCCCAGGCGAAAGTTCCTCGCCCGGGCGAGAGAGGCACGAATCTGTTTTAAAAAACACAAAAGAGGAGTTAGGGTTTCATTCCCATTTCCCCCTTTACTCTGCTTGTGTCCTCTCTCAAAGCTAAGCTCCATTCTCTTCATGAAAGACCACACACTCAGTTCCATCATCATGAGCCAACAATTGAGAAAGAAGTCCCTGGGTCATAAGAATCCCCCTCCCCCAAAGAAGCTAAGAGGTGAATCGACTTCGCATGTTCCTCTTGCCGTTGATCGCACCAAGTTCAAAAGTAAGGGAAAAGAAGAGCGTTACATCCTGCTCCTCAACTGGGTATTCATTCCAGAACGAAAAGTTATCATGGAAATGGATGAATACCCGGAATTCATGCAATCACTGAATGTATTGAAATGGCACGTATTAGCAAGTCCAAATGAAAAGTTCGACCCGGATGTTGTCCGCGAGTTCTATGCTAATGTGTACCCATTGGAGGGTGAGGGAAGTAGTGTACAAGTCTTGGGTGAGGGGGAAGACAATTCTCTTTGACAGAAACACCATCAATAACCTGCTGAACCAACCATTCGAGAAACATGGAGCAATTCTGTGTGACTACAGCAGAGAGAGATACCAGGGGCGGTTCAGTCCCGCTTCTACTGCTGTTGTACTGTGCGTGCCGGGGCGGTCATACAGCACCAATAGTGATGGACAACCACTCCGGATCTATCGGAAATACATGACGCGATTAGCTCAAGCGTGGATGATCTTTGTGCTTCACAATGTTATACCAAACAGCCACGTCTCTTCTTTACCTTTGGTCGTGTGTCATGTTATCTACGCGATCATAACAGGTATGACTATTGATGTGGCTGACATCATTTAAGCTGAGATGTATCGGAAGGTCGTCCGTGCTGGCAAGAAGGGTTCTTTAGGGTACCCATGTTTGATCACTGCACTCTGTGCACAGCAAGGGGTTAAGGTGAACCGAACTGAAAATATTAAACCCCAATTACATTGCATTACATCAATCAGAATTGCACAAAGGAAGCTGGTCCTCAAGAGGGTACCGAATCCACTCAGCTACACCCACCTCATCCACCACCGCAGGCACCTCAACCAGTTCCCACTCCAGAATTGTCCATCCAGGAGCAACTCACTGAGCTCCGTCTCTATATGGATCACCTGCAACTTCAAAATGAAATGCTTCGTCAAGGGCAGGTGTTTCACCATCAAGGGTTATTTGCTGCATTCCAACAATTATGTCCGGGAACCAATTCTGGGGTTCCACAGATACTTTCACTGAGCAGTTCCCATGGCCTGGGGTCAGGCCTAGTGTTCCGGGGGGAGCAGGTCCGTCTGGTGCTGGAAACAAAACTGAAGAGGGCAATGAAGAAGAAGATGATACTGATTTCACAGATCTCATGTGCTGAGCCTAGGCATTGGAACATAAAAAAAACTGGGTTTTGTTATCTGTGGTTTTGTTATTTTCTTGAGTTTATGTTCATTGTTAAGATGTATGTTTAGGTTGTATGTCCATGTGTTGTTTATCTGTGGTTTTGTTATTTTCTTGTGTTTATGTTCATTGTTAAGATGTATGTTTAGGTTGTATGTCCATGTGTTGTTTATCTGTGGTTTTGTTATTTTCTTGTGTTTATGTTCATTGTTAAGATGTATGTTTAGGTTGTATGTCCATGTGTTGTTTATCTGTGGTTTTGTTATTTTCTTGTGTTTATGTTCATTGTTAAGATGTATGTTTAGGTTGTATGTCCATGTGTTGTTTATGTGTGGTTTCAAGCTGGTAACATGTGTAGTAAATGAAAAAGAACGACATCTGGTTATATGTGTGATGCTATTCAAGTATGCTTGCTAGAAACATGTTCATGTATTTTATAACTCTGTGCTTGTGATTGATTAGAGCTCTAAGTTTAACTGTTTCGGAACATGGATGTTTATTCAGACACAGGTCGGATAGGTTGACTAATGAGCAGTTTACTCAAAGGAATAGAGCCTTGAACCTGGTGAGAGAGTGCATCCAAACACAGATGAGTGTCCTTGCTGGATTTCATTGATTAGCTTTGCCTGATTTTTGGTTGTCATTGAGTAAGGAATACCATGGAGATGACCAAGGCCTAGTTTAGGATAAGAAAGCTACAGCCAGAAAGCCAACCCTGATAAATCAATAAATCATGAATCCATTTTTTTGTAACCCTTGAGCTGAACTGAAAATATATTTTTTTTGTGAAAATCGTGCACCCGAACTCAAGAGAAATCTATGTATCATTCCCACACCTTTGGAGATAGATCATTAACGCATATGGTTTTTACATGTGATGTGGGCTATAAAATGTGGTTATATATATTTGGCTAGATAGTGACTCCTCCTTCAAGCAAGGGCAACAAAAAGGTGAATATTGTCAATAAAAGCAAAAAGAAGACTCAAAATATAAGAGTCGATCGAAGCAGGAGAATCACACTGACTGATAGTATAAGTGAGGTGGTACAAGAAACTGAAAAATTAAATCAAAGTGAACAATAGAGGGAATTTAGTAAGTTAGTATGCACTAATGATCTACTTCTCTATTTGTATCCAAGAAAAACAAAGTTTCTTTGTAGCCCAGACTCATTATAACCTTATATTAAGTCCTTGAGATCCTTGGTTTGCACTTGTGAAGATGATTTCATTGAAATGAAAGGCAAAATGAAATCTTATGGATCCAGCAAAGAAAGGAGTGAAACACTTTACCTGTGAGTATGAGAGAGTTCCTTTGATGTGGCTGAGTAACTATTCATTCTATTCCGTTTGGAATTGAATTGCATGTATAGTCTGTTTCAGTTAAGTTTTAGTTCACTATGATTGATCAAGAACAGATGTTTGTGAATGCTGAATGATTGAATCTAGCATGTTATAATTGGATAAAGGATAAATTTTGGAAAACCATATGTTTTAGACGGATCTACACTTTGTTACTTTACTTAGAGACAAGCAAGATCCTAGGTTGGGGGGAGTTTGTTAAGTGCCCAAATATAATGAAATGTATAGGAAATTTGGGGCACTAAGTATGCTTTTATGTCATAACTGCGTATTATTCCTACTAACCTAGTTAATCTTGCTAATCATTAGAACTCATGGGTTTTTGTTGTTTTAGGTTGATAAATGAAGAAAACAAAGGAGAAAAAGGAGAAGAATGAAGTTGTGAACACTACAAGCCTCGCCCAAGCGAGGACATGGTCGCTCAAGCAACAAATGGGAGAAAAATGCTCAAAAATACCTGATACCCACGCCCAAGCCAGGGACTGGGCGACGCATCATTGGTGATTATGTTGGGTCGTCACCCGGGCAATCGATGCTCGCTCAAGCGAGGGATCCTTGCCTAAGCGAGGGACACCTCGCCCAAGCGAGGTGCTCACGCTTGGAAATCCCTTATTCCTTCGCCTAAGCGAGGCTTTCTCGCTTGGGTGAGACGAGGGAAGTTGGCACTACATGGGCGGTTTCAGAAGTTAACCAGGGGGAATTGGTTGAGAAAAAAGGCAGAGGGTAAAAAGAAAAAGCACGGGGAGTCGTGGGAACGGCTTGTATCTACCTTTCTTTGATAAATTCATGAGTGAACCTTTGTATAGAGAGGATGAGTGAGTGATCTTCATTTGTTGGGATCCAAAATGTAATCTTCTATCCTTTTGTACTCCTGGATTCAATTTTAATGCATATGTTATTTGATTTTGGGAAGTTTATCCCATTTTATTACTTGATTTTAATTTGCTACTAAAACCTTGTTCATATGTTCAAGTTTAATTGGGAAGTTAAAATTGATACCGGATTTGGACTATCTTCCTTCATGTATCATTGTCTCAGGAATGGATAATGATGCATGAATTGTTGTTACATTCACTGAATGCTAGATAATTGGTCAAATATTTAAGGAATTGGTATTTGGTCAATTATATAAGAATTTTACATTTAAGGAATTGGTGTAAATGATTTACAGAAAAATGTGCATCAAAATCAGTAACCTCATAAGTGCTTATAATTGAATCTGGGTGTCAATTGGGAAAGAATGATGAGTTTCGATCCCAACTCTTTTAACTTAGTGCAATCTTTTGTTACAACTCAGTAGTTTACAGAACAAAACCAAACTCACTTATTTGATTTAATTGCTCAATTTACTCGTTTTAGAATTAGTGTGAACCCACTCTTCTCCCAGAGGACCACGATATGGTACACTTGCCGTTACATAAATATCTAACAATTATGAACATACTTCATCATTTAACGTGCTAATGACAAATAGTTTTTCACTATGGCTTAATCGATTATCAATATACTTAATCGATTAATAAGCCAGAAATCATGGGAGGTTAGCTACTGTAACTCCTTTTAATCGATTACACCAATCCTTAATCGATTAACGGATTTCAACAAGATATAATCGATTATCAATGAAGTTAATCGATTAATATGTATATGAAAATGATTTTCCAATGCATGGTAAACGTTTTATATGATGAAGGAACATGCAACACATGATTTTGAAACAGATGATTCTTTCATGCACAAAAACCATGTACGCCTAATGCAAATGCATGAATCTTACTTATCATATATTTATACTAAGATGTAATGCCTCATCCTATATATATTTCCTTTTAGACTTTTGTGACATTTCCATCTAGGGTTTACCTAACTGTTGAAAGGTTTTTCTTAGAGAGGTTTTCCCCCTCAACAAATTGTCCCCGGCAGCAGCGCCAATTTGTTGAAAACGAAAATTTCTCTTTGTCGGTGTGTTCCCTTTATTTGGTTAAGTAAGTGAACTCGGTTTTATTCTTTGTTCACCATCTCGGCTTTGTTGAAATAAATTCCAACACCGGTATAATGGTTTCAAGAATATTTCAGTTACAACTTACTTCTAACAATCATATGAATAAGTTATTCCTTCTTTGCCCCATCTCGGCTTTGTTAGAATAAATTCTAACGTCGGTACAATGGTATCGAAGCAATCCCCTATTACATAATTATTAAGTACCTTTGAATACCATCTTAGTTTTGTGGAATAAATTCCAACACCGGTTTAATGGTATTCTAATGTACAAAAGTGAGGAGTAGTTAGTTGTTAGAAACAAATAAAGAAAAAAAGAATAATAAAATTAAGTGACCTTTATTTATTTACTCCTTTCGGGTTCCTTTTATTAAAAAACCAAACTTCTTCCTTACGGAAGGTTTGTATTAAAGAATAAATAAATTGCGGAACATAAGTAACAATAAATAAAAGTTAGTTAGTTAGCTTCATCACTTTTGTATATTAAAAGGTGTTTCAACAAATAAATTTATTGATAACACTTTACTATTTTACAATTTCCTAATAGAATGAATCATATGAACATGTCAATGCACAAATAATGAGTTTTATGTCGAACCACAAGGAATTGCCTAATAGAAGAAATAATATGAATATGTCAATGCACAAATAATGAGTGAACTTATTTTGGTTGTTTTGAGATGTGATTTGATATGAACATAAACATTTAACAAGAAACATAAACTAAGTATTAATAAATTCTTGGGGAGATGTTGAAAGCGTTATTCGGTGTTTATTTTAGTTGGGAGTTTTCTTCTCTCAATAAATCGTCCTGACAACAGTGTCAATTTGTTGAAAGATTAATACTCTCATTTTCGTTATGTTCCTTTTGTAAGTAAGAGAACTCAGTTTTATTCTTTGTTC
>NW_017727920.1:46268-47316 GCF_001865875.1 Lupinus angustifolius
TGGTGTTGGCTGATCTGGCCAGGAGTCTAGTTCTCCGCTGAGCAGCTTGAATGGACCACTGAGCAGCTTGCTCAGCAGCATGGTCTTGTGCCAAGCTCGTGTCTGACCGTGCCAGGCCTAGTCTGGTGCTAGGCTGAGCGGCTAAGCAGGTCCGCTCAGCGGCCTGGTTGAGCAGTTTGGTCCAGGTCAGGCAAGTGGCCAGGTCAGCTCAGCAGGGCTTGTTCCACGCTCAGCAGCCTGGTTGAGCACCTTGATTTTCTTGACTTTTGTTGCTTTTTTAACCAAGAATCTTTTCTATTATTTTCATCATTTTATTTCCTACAAAATACATAAAAATGAAATACAAACACAAATATACCAAATTGTGATATTTTATACAAAAAGTATTGTTTTAAGTTGGTTTTTCTCAATTATGCTTAGGATAAGTGCCATAAAAGTGTATGTTTTTTTAGGTATGTTTGGCACTTATGAGGAGACAATATCATTTTGAATGATGAAAGTATTTCTCAACTTCTTATGTATTTGAACTACTTAGACAAGTTCTTATGTTTTACTTTGGTTAACTCCAAACACCAAGGTCTGAAATCCTCCTTTTAGTGTATGTCCTAAAATGATAGAAGGAGGATCACTTATATTCACTACTAAATAATACTAAGTCCACAAAGAGACTAGGTTGTCACACCCTAATCTTGGCTACTCTAATATTGAAGTAGTAATGAATATAAGATCTTAAGAAAAGCATGCTTAACTTTGGAAATAAACTAAGTAGTACAACTACTTCTTAGTTTATTTATTAAGTGTTTGAGACAAGTAATTTTTCAGTTTATGACTTGAAAACAGTTTTTAGGTGATCAATCTAAAAAGAGCATTAATAACTTGTCAAACAAATAAAATTAACCAAAGCCCCAACTTGAATGATTAAAATTCATATTTAGAATAAAAGAAGAAGAAGAAATACATAATCAACTTTCAAATGAAATTGTTAGGAGCATGAGCCATCCATCCAAGGATTGGATGCTTTAAGTTCCAAATGAGATTACAAAATGGA
>NW_017727920.1:47416-52603 GCF_001865875.1 Lupinus angustifolius
CAAGAAGATATATTTTTCGAATGAAATGCCTTCCTATTTATAGAGTTCCCTATCACCATTGAGTTGTCTGGTTGCATCGCTCAACAGCTGACCAAACCCTTCAGCATGGGTTTGGTCTCTTGGTCAAGTAGCTTTGTCACCTCCTTAAGCTTGACTCATCAAAGCTAGTTGTGAGCTATGGGACCAGCTATGGTGAGCTACTCTGAAAAGCCTATGGTGGGCTACTTGAAGTGAGGTCATGCATGACTTCATGGTTTTCTTGATGGCTAAGTTAAGTCTGGGTGCACACCACTGAGCACACATGTGGCACCGCTAAGCTGCCTGCTTGAGCAACATTGACCGTGCTGACTGAGACGTGGCTTGGTGCTTGCTGACCTGGTCAGGTGTCTGGTTCACCGTTGAGCATAAATGTGGCACCGCTGAGCTGCCTGCTTGAGCAGCTTGGGCGTGTGCCAAGCTTGTGTTTGACCGTGCCAAGCTTGTGTTCTGACTGTGTCAGGCTTTGTCTGGTGCTAGGCTGAGCGTAAATGTGGCACCGCTGAGCTGCCTGCTTGAGCAACTTGGTCTGTGCCTGGTTGGTTTGATTGAGCCAGGTTGGGTCTGACCGTGCCAGGCTGGTGTCCAGGTTAGCTCAGTGTGGCTTGGGCCACGCTTAGCTGCCTGCTTGAGCAACTTGGTCTGTGCCTGGTTGGTTTGATTGAGCCAGGTTGGGTCTGACCGTGCCAGGCTGGTGTCCAGGTTAGCTCAGTGTGGCTTGGTCCACGCTTAGCTGCCTGCTTGAGCACCTTGAATTTGACTTCTTTTTCTTGTTGGACCATGAGTCTTTATTCTCTTTTCTTTTTCTTTCTAAATCCTACAAAACACATTAAAAATAAATACAAACACAAATATACAAGATTGTGATATTTTATCCAAAAAGTATTCTTTTAAGTTGGTTTTTCTCAATTATGCTTAAGATAAGTGCCATAAAAGTGTATGAAATTTAGGTATGTTTGGCACTTATCACTAACCTAGACTCAACAATATGCACACATCTTAGGACTCCTAGAATAATAAAATAGTCTTAAGTCTTCGATGTTGACCTTTGAGTCTATGGCATGTTGTTTGTTGTGATGTCCACATCTTCAAGTTTCCATTAAACTCATTGTCTTCATCAAAACTAAGTGAGTCAATAATGATGACATCCTTTAACTATTTGCCATTTCAAATATAAAACATGTACTATTAGGTTCTAGTCAATTTTAGTCATGTTTAGGAGTAGATTCATGAGCCAAAGGAATCCAATGTTAGATTACCTTTGCATTAGGTCTTTAATGCTTTGTTTCCTCTTGTTTCTTGGGAGCCAAGTGCGGCTAGCCCACACAATATATGTAGTCGTGACATTTCATGAAATAAACAAGTTGAATTTGATTGTTAAATTAAGGATTATTCCTTATGACAGCATTGTGAATTCTCCAAACATTCTTGGCTGAACCAAGATTAAAAGTTCTTATCAAGATTGAAGTTCTTGTGGCGAACCTCACATTGGCTTATCAACACCTCAAGTATTGTGGCACCCTATCACTCCAAATATATTCCATCCTCCTTTATCTTTACTTATACAATTTCATTGCATAATCATTCATAAAAAGGCTCAACAAACTGTGAGCTTGGCCATACACCAACCAAGATAGATCGTGTTCAAGAACCTTCAAAAAGGGTTCACATCAAGTGGCATTAGAGCTCGTCTCTTCTTTGGTTCTTATCTTTCTTTCTTGATCGAATTACAAGTCTATTTTCTTCTTTCTTTCTTCTTAGAAAAGTCCAAAAATAAAAAAATGATAACAAAGGTAAAAAAAATAAAAAAGTGTCAAAAGTTTCCAAACAAAATAGTCCAAAAATAAAAGTGTCAGAAAAGTGTCCAAAGTTCAAAAGTTGTCAAGTTATTTTTCTTTGGAGGTTCAATTTGAGTAACAACATGTCTACACACTTTTCTTGATAAGTTGGGGTGTTTTTCTTTCACAAAATTCTTGGTTCCATACTTGGTTCAATTAAGAAGGTCATGGAGGATAGAGTGTTGAGTGATATAATTATTTTATTTACATTTTCCACAAACAAAGTGAGTGATACTCGTGAGTTGAGTGAAAAATGTCAAACCAATCCAATCATTCTAATCATGAGAGTGATAGTTCACCATTGTCCCTTAGGACAACAACATTATATGCTAGGATGACATTACAATTCCAAACTTTACAAAGACAAATGGAGCATATGAGACTGGAGTATGATAGGAGGCTTAATTAGCTGCACATAGGCATTCAAGTGATTCTAAGAAGGCATAAGAAGATCAAGTAGAGAAACACAAATGGCTAAGAGAACAGAGGATGATAAGTTGGACGGGATCAAAAAAAAGGTGCCAACCTTTACTGAAAAAATGACCTGGAGGCTTACTTTGAGTGGGAATTGAAAATTGAACAAGTGATTAATTGTAATTCTTACAATGAGGAGAAGAACGTTAAGGTGGTTGCCTTAGAATTCAAGTATTTGATTGTATGCCTTGAACGTTAAGGTGGTTGCATTAGCTTTTCTAAGGCCCAATTTCTTGCATGGATTAAACCAAGATATCCAAGATGTTATTGAGTTGTAACACTATGTTGAATTGGATGACTTGGTTCAACAAACCAACAAAGTGGAGGAGCAATTGGTGAGGAAAAGGTACAAATTATCCTCGGGGTCTAGTTCCAAGTATCAAACATCAAGGTGGGTGGACAAGCCCAAGAAGGAGGGTGCAACAAAGGATGGTACAACTAGTGCCAAGGAGGTCATGACTACAAGTCAAAGCAAGCAAAATATGGTGGTTAATCAAAGGAGACGATATGTAAACTATTTGAAGTGCTTAGGTCTTGGGCATATTGCTTCTCAATATCCTACAAGGAAAACAATGATCATGATGAATGGAGAGGTGGAGTATCAACCTGAGGCTTCAAGTGATGAAGAGGATGATCATGAAGAGGAGGTTGATGCCATCATTCCTGAAGAAGATTTGCTAATGGTGAGGAGGCTCTTGGGAAGCCGAATCAAGGATCATGAGGTAAATCAAAGAGGGAACATCTTCCATACAAGGTGTTTAGTTGGTGGTAAGGTTTATTCTTTGATTATTAAAAGTGAAAGTTGCACAAATGTTGTTTGTACAAGATTAGTATCAAAGCTCAATCTTGAGACTAAAGCACACCCACTACTTACTAGTTACGATGGTTAACTGAGGTGGAAGAAATGCTTGTGAACAAACAGGTTGAAGTTCCTTTTTCAATTGGGGACTATGAATATTTTATACTATGCGATATTGTCGATATGGAGGCTAGTCATTTGTTACAAGGTCGTCCATGGCAATATGACAAGAGAGCTACACATGATGTTTGTACCAACAAATACACATTCATGCACCAAAACGGAGAGTCATACGTTCACAATTGTCTCTTGAGCATGTTATTGAAGATAAAAAAGTATTGAGGAAAAATATAGAGATGGAAAAAAGAAAAAGGGAGAAAAACAAGAGAGTGAAAAACAAAATACTACAAAAAAGAGGGAGAGAAGAAGCCACTTTTTCTCATTAAAAAATGTGGAAGAAAAAAGTGTTGCTCTTATAAAGCAGCCCCCTTACAACCATTCTTTTGTTTTACAACTAACATCACTTTTCCAAATTTTATCTCTAAAATTTACAGGAACTTGGAGTTGTTAAGATGGTTGAGGACCCTTCGGAGGCTAAAACCATTCTTACTTGCATTGAGATAGGATTTATGGATGGATTGGTATACCAAATTGTGTTCACATAGGAGTGTGATCAAGCAAAAATCCATGATAATACTTACAAGCTTGAACTTTTAGATGAGTATAGTAATATAAGTGATATATTCAATTTGCTCATTTGTCTCCTTTTGATGTAGGTGATGGAGAACCAATTCCGAGGTCGAAATCTTTTCAAGAAGGAGAGGATGATGCAATACCCAATGAGACCAAGCTAGATAGTGGTGGCCTTGAAGGCATTGGTGGCCCCATGACAAGGGCACAAGCAAAAAGGCCACAAAATTCCCTATGACAACTATAGGATTGATTTATGATGGTGAGCCAAAGTTAGCCAAAAGGGATGCCAAGATACTCAATTGCATCATGGAACATGGTGTTGACCGAACCATGACAGGACTAGGTCAAGTGCAGGATACCGGCCAAGGCCAAGGTGCTGGAACTATACGTGGGACAGGCCAAGGCACATTGGGCCCCAATTCTGATCGTGGCATTAGGCATGTCTCACCAATTACCAAGACACAGACCAAGGCGCATCAGGTGCATCTGACCAAGGTGTGGTGCTTGATGCATCAGGCACTAAGCCAGGTCTTGGGCCAATCCAGTTTGGACAGGATTTCTGACCGAGGCATGTTGATAAGTGCCAAACATACCTAAAAATCATACACTTTTAAGGCACTTATCTTAAGCATAATTGAGAAAAACCAACTTAAAACAATATTTTTTGTATAAAATATCACAATTTGGTATATTTGTGTTTGTATTGCCTTTTTATGTATTTTGTAGGAAATAAAATGAAGAAAAGAAGAGAAAAGATTCATGGTCAAAAAGCAACAAAAGTCAAGAAAATCAAGGTGCTCAACCAGGCAGTTGAGAGTGGAACAAGCCTCGCTGAGCTGACCTGGCCACTTGCCTGACCTGGACCAAACTGCTCAACCAGGCAGCTGAGCGGACCTGCTTTGCCGCTCAGCCTAGCACCAGACTAGGCCTGGCACGGTCAGACACGAGCTTGGCACAAGACCAAGCTGTTGAGCAAGCTGCTCAGTGGTCCATTCAAGCTGCTCAGCGGAGAACTAGACTCCTGGCCAGATCAGCAAGCACTAAGCCACGTCTCCGTCAACACGGTCATAAGCTGCTGAACAAGCAGCTCAGCGGTGAAGCAGGTGCGCTGGGCGGTGCTTACCAGACTTGACTTAACCATCAAGCAAACCATGAAGTCATCCATGACCTCACCTCAAGTAGCCCACCATAGGCTTTTCAGAAGTAGCTCACAATAGATGGTCTCATATCCCACAACTAGCTTTGATGAGTCATGCATAAGGAGGTGACTAAGCTACTTGGTCAAGGGACCAAACCCATGCTGAAGGGTTTGGTCAGCTGTTGAGCGGTGCAAACAAGCAGCTCAAC
>NW_017727920.1:52703-53125 GCF_001865875.1 Lupinus angustifolius
CATCCTCATCCTATCCTCATCCTCATCCTCATCCTCATCCTTATCCTCATCCTCATCCTAATCGTCATCCTCTTCCTCATCCTCTTCCTTATCCTATGCTCATCCTATCCCCATCCTCATCCTCATCCTATCCTCAAACTCATCCTCCTCCTCTTCCTCATCCTAATCCACTTCCTCATCCTATTCTCATCCTCATCCTATCGTCATCTTCGTCCTCATCTTCGACCTATCCTCATCCTCCTACACATCCTATCCTCATCCTCATTCTCGTGCTCATCCTATCCTCATCCACATCCTCTTACTCTTCCTCATCCTATCCTCATCCTCATTCTCGTCCTCATCCTATCCTCATCCTCGTCCTCATCTTATTCTCATCCTCTTCCTATCCTCATTCTCGTCCTCATCGTACCCTCATCCTCATC
>NW_017727920.1:53225-53785 GCF_001865875.1 Lupinus angustifolius
TTATCCTCATTCTCATTCACGTCCCCATCCTGTCCTCCTCCTCATCCTCCTCCTCATCCTTTCCTCATCCTCATCCTCCTCTTAATCCTAGCCTCATTCTTATCCTCCTCCTATCCTCATCCTCATCCTCATCCTAACCTCGTCCTCATCCTCATCCTCATCCTCTTCCTTCTCCTCATCCTCATCATCATCCACATCCTATCCTTATCCTCATCCACATTCTCATCCTCATCCTATTCTCATCCTCTTCCTCAACCTCATTCTACTCCTCATCCTCATTCTCGTACTCATCCTAATTCACATCATATCCTCATCCTCATTCTCGTTCGAATCCTATCCTCATCCTCATCCTAACCTCATGCTCTTCCTCATCCTCATCGTCATCCTCTTTCTCATCCTCTTTCTCATCCTCATCGTCATCCACATTCACGTCCTCGTCATATCCTCATCCTCATCCTCTTTCTCGTCCTCATCCTCTTGCTCATCCTCATCCTCATCCTAATCCTCATCCTCCTCCTCATCCTATCCTCGTCCTCATTCTCGTCCTCAGCCTATCCTCA
>NW_017727920.1:53885-59395 GCF_001865875.1 Lupinus angustifolius
CAGAGCTCCCAGGTTCATTCGGGGAGCTTATCATGTGTAGTTCAAGATGGAAGGAGCCGCTAATATCTCATTTGATGGAGATATGTTCAAGTTTAAAACTGATAACTATTCATATTGGAAGCCCATGACGGAGGATCATTTATACTGCAAGGATATGCATGAGCCTATTTCTTGCAAAGACAAGCCAGAAGATAAGGGTGACAGAGATTGGGAGGTTTCGAATCGAAAAGTTGTTGCAATGATTCAGAAGTATATTGATAGAAGTTTATTTGAGCATGTGTCCACATATACAAATGCTTATGAGTTGTGGTCGAAACTTGAATCTATGATTCAAAAGAAAACTCCTAGAAATAAAGCATCTCTTGTTAGAAGACATGTGAAACTCGACTACAGAGATGGTTAGAGCATGATAGAGCACTTGAATTCATTCAATGGTCTTGTCAATCGATTGACAAAGATAAACATGAAGATAGATGATGAGTTGCAAGCACTTTTGCTACTGAGTTCATTGCCTGAAAGCTGGGATACATTGGTGGTCACGCTCAGCAACTAAGTCCCTGGTGGGAAGGTCTCAATGGACACTGTGTCAGACAGTATATTGAATGAAGAATCTAGAAGGAAAGAACGGAGTACATCCTTCCATTCTGAAGCAAATGTTGTGGAGAGACGTGGAAGAAATGAAACTCATGGGAGGAATAGATCTTGTGGAAGAAGCAAAAGCAAATTCAGGGGTCGCTCTCAATCTCGCATGAGATCAATAACATGCTATTATTGTAGTAAAGAAGGACATAAAAGATATGAATGCATGTCCTTGAAGAGAGACCAGAAAGCTGGAAATGTCCATGAAGATTTAGTTGATCCAAGGAAAAATGGTCATAAGTCTACCACAGCCGTCGCGACAAATGATGATGTTCTCCTCATTGGAGAAGACAATTACCTAAATGTTGCATATGGTGATTGTGCTTGGATCATTGACTATGGTTCTTCTTTCCATGTAAGTCCACATGAAGGTTTCTTCTCAAACTACAAGAAAGGTAATTATGGTATTGTGAAAATGGGAAACCATGTTACTAGCAAGATTGCAGGAATTGGTGATATTGTGTTGCTAACAGACACAAGAGGAAAGCTTATACTGAAGGAGGTAAGACATGTCCCAGATATGCGTCTCAACCTTATCTCAATGGGTAAGTTGGATGGTGCTAGTTTTGTAAGCCACTTTGGTGCTGGAAAGTGGAAACTAGCAAAAGGGAACCTAGTCATTGCTAGAGGCTCAAAAGAAGAATCTTTGTACATTATGCAAGGAGGAATTTTTTCTGGAGAAGAAAATGTTGCTACTCACTCCAAAGATCTTTGGCATAGGCGATTGGGGCACATGAGTGAGAAGGCACTTCATATTCTCGCCAAAGACCATCTTCTAGGTATAAAATGTCAAATTTTAGATTCATGTATTGATTGTTTTTATGGTAAACAACATATAGTCAATTTTTCAGAGAACAGATAATCCCTCACGGAGAGATGAAGTACTTGAATTGGTGCATTCAGATGTTTGTCCACCACCTGAAAGATCTCTTGGAGGAGCCTACTACTTTGTTACATTCATAGATGATCACTCGAGAAGAATATGGGTGTACTTGTTGAAAAGCAAAGATCAAGTACTATCAACATTCAAAGNAAAGAGTTTCATGCACTAGTAGAACGTGAGACTGGGAAGAAGTTGAAGTGTCTGAAAGCAGACAATGGTGGAGAGTATTGTGGTCCATTTGAAGCCTACCGCAAGGCTTTTGGTATCAAACTGGAGAAGACACCACCAAAGAATCCTCAGTTGAATGGAGTAGCTGAGAGGATGAACCGCATAATTGAGGAGAAGATCAGATGCATGTTGCAAGATGCCAATCTCCCCAAGTCTTTCTGGGGTGAAGTAGTAAAGACTGTAGTGGATCTCATAAATCGAACACCTTCATGACTCCTGAACGAAGAAATTCCAGGAGAAGTATAGTATAAGAAGAAGGCATCCTTCAACCACCTGAGAGTATTTGGATGCAGAGCCTTCTTTCACATTCCAAAAGATGAGAGAAAGAAGTTGGATGCTATGACCAATGAGTGCATTTACCTTGGGTCTCCAAAAGATGAATTTGGATACAGACTATGGGATCTAATAAACAAGAAAATTGTGAGAAGCGGAGATGTTGTGTTCTCTGAGGACCAGACGATCAAAGATGTTCTGAAGAAAAGCCAATACAAGTCCAAAGTTCGCATTGATTGAGGGGAAGATATTCCTCAATAGACAGATCCTGATCATCAGATAGATCTAGAACAGATAGACCAACAGGAAGATCATGCTCACACGAAACTTGACCAGATTAATGTAGAGTCAGATCATGATGAAGTGGTGGTAGACAGACAAATGCATCAAGAACCCGAGCTAGTAGAGCATCAGATGCAAGTTGAACTGAGGTGCTCCAGAAGAGGAAGAATACCTTCTTCAAAGTATCCCGAAGAAGATTATATCACATTGACAGATAATGGTGAACCTGAAGACTTCTCAGAAGCTATGCAGACATCTGATAAGGAAGAGTGGATTAAAGCCATGGAAGATGAGATGAACTCGTTACATGAGAACCACACGTATGATCTGGTGGAGTTGCCCAAAGGAAGAAAAGTCTTGAAAAAAAAATGGGTTTATAGGCTTAAAGTTGAAGAAGGAAGCTCAAGAACAAGGTACAAAGCTCAGATTGTTGTGAAAGGATGCAATCAGAAGAAAGGAGTTGATTTTGATGAGATATTATCAGCAGTGGTGAAGTATTCCTCCATAAGAGTAGCATTGGGTATAACAGCTAGCCTAGACTTAGAAGTTGAACAACTTGATGTCAAAACAACTTTCTTACATGGAGACATCAAAGAAGAAATCTATATGGAGAAACTAGAAGGTTATGAAGAATCAAGCAAGGAACACTTAGTGTGTCATTTGAATAAGAGTTTATATCGTCTAAAGCAAGCTCCGAGACAATGGTACAAGAAGTTTGAATTCTTCATGACCAAATACAATTTCAAGAAGACAACTAGTGATCATTGTGTATTCATTAAAAGGTATGAAGAGGGAAACTTTATTATTCTCCTCTTATATGTTGATGATATGTTAATCATTGGGCATGACAAGACCAAAATTGCTGGTTTGAAGAATGCTTTAAGCAAGTATTTTGTTATGAAAGACTTGGGTCCTGCAAAGCAGATCCTTGGAATAAGGATAATCAGAGATCGTTCCAAGAAGTTGTTATGACTATCACAAGAGAAGTACATTGAGAAAGTTCTCAAGAGATTCAACATGGATAAGGCAAAGCCTGTCAATGTTCCACTTAGTGGACATTTCAAATTAACAACAATGCAATGTCCAACTAGTGATGAAGAAAGGAAAGAAATGAGCAGAATGCCTTATTCCTCTGTGGTAGGAAGTCTAATGTATGCTATGATTTGTACAAGACCAGATATTGCCCATGTAGTTGGAGTTGTGAGTTGGTTCTTGTCCAATCCCGGCAAAGAGCATTGGAATGCATTAAAGTGGATATTGAGATATCTGAGGGGAACTACCAAACGATGTTTACGTTTTGGTAATGAAGATCCTATATTAGTAGGATAAACAGATGCTGACATGGCTGGAGATCTAGATTCTAGAAAATCAACATCAACTTATCTAACTACCTTTGCAGGGGGAGCAGTATCTTGGCAATCCAAGTTACAAAGATGTGTTGCATTATCAACAACTGAAGCGGAATATATTGCAGCATCTGAAGCTGGCAAGGAGATAAAATATATGAAAAACATCTTGCATGAGTTAGGTCATGTCCAAGAGAGATATGTTTTGCACTGTGACAACCAAAGTGCAATTCACCTATCTAAGAATCTTACGTTTCATTCTCGGGCAAAGCACATTGATTATCGTTATCATTGGATACGAAATGCTTTGGAGGATGGTGAGTTGCACTTAGAGAAAATTCATACAGATAACAAGTGGTCCGACATGATGACCAAGACAGTTTCACTCAAGAAGCTAACAGACTGTTGCAGAGGTGTAGGACTGGTGATACTCATCAATTAATTCAGGAAGGGGGAGATTTGTTGGGAATCCTTTCTAATTGATGTGGAAGCAAGACCAATGAATCTTGCTAGATGAACCATTGAATCATTCAATGATGGCTATTCCAAAGTCTTGGAATTATTTCTTGACTCTTGAGAATTATGAAGTCCAACTTAGAAAGTTGGAGTAGCACTTTTCAAAGTGTCTTGAAAAGTATGACAACAATTAATCATCCACTATGTCTTTATGATGGAGCCTTCCTCCCCTTCACTATATATAAGGGACTTGTGAGGAAGTGATACAACAAGCAAGTGAGAAACAATATCATAGAGAGAAAGTGAGAGAGTTTGTTCACATAGTGTGCGATTTGTATTCCTAGTGAGATACTAGAGAGAGTGTGTATTTCCATTATTTTGGGTGAGATTGAGTGTTATCCTCTTTGTAAGAGAGAATCAAATATTGTAATTCTACTTTCTATAGTGGAGATATTTTCTAGACTAGGTCCCGTGGTTGTTTCCTTCTCACATTGAGGGGGGTTTTTCCACGTTAAATTTTTTGGTGTTATTCTACTACTCTTCTCTATTTTCTTTATCCACTTGCCACTTCCGCAAGTGCCCATTTTACATCACACAGAGGAGGAAAATTAGTTATGAATTTCCCAATACTTTTAATGAAGCTTTATTACCGTTTTCTTTCCTTCTTACGTTACTCTCTCGTACCTTCTTCCAGTTCTCACCGCCTCCTCCTTTTCCCATTCTTCTTTTTTATTTCTTCCTTCTTTCCTTACGTTATGAAAGTGTTATTTGTATTTTTAGTGAGATACTAGAGAGAGTTTGTATTTCTATCATTTTGGCTGAGATTGAGTGTTATCCTCTTTGTAAGAGAGAATCAAATATTGTAATTCTACTTTCTATAGTGGAGATATTTTCTGAATTAGGTCCCGTGGTTGTTTCCTTCTCACATTGAGGGGGGTTTTTCCACGTTAAAATTTTTGGTGTTATTCTTCTACTCTTCTCTATTTTCTTTATCCACTTGCCACTTCCGCAAGTGCCCATTTTACATCACACAGAGGATGAAAATTGGTTCTGAATTTTCAAATACTTTTAATGAAGCTTTATTACCATTTACTTTCCTTCTTACGTTACTCTCTCGTACCTTCTTCCGGTTCTCATCGCCTCCTCCTTTTCCATTCTTCTTTTTTTATTTCTTCCTTCTTTCCTTACGTTATGAAATTGTTTTCTTTTTATGAGATTGTAACGGAATTAAATCATAACACTAAGCCTTCCTTTGGTATAGATGATTTTGAGAGGAAAGAAAGAATGAAGAGAGAGATTTATATTTTTCTTCATTTGGTTGATGAGAAAAATAGAGTAGATAGAAGAAAAACTAGTGGGTCCCACTCAAAAAAATTTCTCCTCAACTTTGAGAAGAAAGTAAG
>NW_017727920.1:59495-59921 GCF_001865875.1 Lupinus angustifolius
TGACATTTAAAAAATATATTCTATATAATATTCAATCTATAAATTTACAAAAATTTAAATTAATAAACTTAAATTGAGGGTATATAAAAAGTTAGAATAATTAAAGAGTTGTTCGAAAAATTAACTATAAATTATTAATAATTAATAATAATAAAAGTATGTATAATATATAATAAAATCTATGATGTAAAATTATAATATTTATTTTTAATTAATAACAAAATAACATTTTTCTTTCTCCTTTATTTTAGGGACACTTTTGTCATTTGAACCACAACATCATATCTCTCTTCTCATTTTCTATCCAACCAAATAAAAGAGAAAGAGAAGAAAATACATATTTCTGTTCATTTTCTCTCCTTATCCTCTTATACCAAACATCACAAAAATCTATTTTATTTATTCTCTTTCTCTTTCTCACCTTTT
>NW_017727921.1:0-258 GCF_001865875.1 Lupinus angustifolius
AAAGAAGCGAAGGAATCAACAAACAAAGGCAAGAATACCAAAGATTGCTTCACTTGCCGCGAGTGCGGAAAAGTAGGACACATGCGATTTCAATGTGCAACCTATCTGAAAAAGGTTGATTCAGAAAAGAGCACTCCCAGGGAATTCAAGTCTAAGAAAGCCTACATCGTATGGGATGTACCTGAGGAGGAAATGACATCAAGCACCTCTAGTGAGGAGGAGTCAGCAAAGCTATGTTTGATGGCTAGATCTGACAAC
>NW_017727921.1:358-1509 GCF_001865875.1 Lupinus angustifolius
AAATGAACAAAAAATAAGCAAACTGCAAAAAGAATTTGATGAATTGAAATTAGAAAATGAAACATTAGACCTCATCTATTCTTGTAGCACATGTAATTGCTCTGAAAATAATTTATGTCAAAAACCTGTCTTTGAGACTTGCGAGACTTTACAAGAAGACAATTTTAAGCTTAAAGAAAAACTCACACGTCTCACAAACAGTCAACAACAATTAGACACTATGCTAAGTCAAACAAGAAACGTTGGTGATCATACAGGACTAGGTTATACTCGCCCAACTAGAAACAAAAGACCATATAGAAAACCTGTAGCGCGTCCTAAGAATAAATATCACAAGCACAAACCTACATGTTTTTACTGCAATACATATGGTCATACCTCATATTCATGTTACATCAGAAAGTATGGTATACCTAGTGGCATTTATATGTGGATACAGAAGGGAGATGACTCCCCGATTACTAACAGAAATGGACCCAATATCAATTGGGTACCTGAGAAAAGCAAGTGATCTTTTTGCATGTATGTCTTCGAACACAAGGACAGAAATGGTACCTAGACAGTGGGTGTTCGAGACATATGGCAGGTGACAGGTCAAACTTCCTGGATCTTTCACTCAAAAGTAAAGGATACGTCACGTACGGAGACAACAACAAGGGAAAGGTCCTTGGCACCCGAACAGTTGGTAACTCATCTCACACTCTTATTGAAAATGTCCTTTATGTTGAAGAATTAGAACATAATCTCTTGAGCATAAGCCAACTCTGCGACAAAGGTAACCGTGTATCTTTCGACTCTGACTGTTGTATTATTCGTGACATTTTATCTAATAATGTTAAATTTGTTGGTCATCGTATAAATAATATTTACATGGTTAATTTGGATGATGTCACTACATTATTTTCAAAATGCTTTATTTCTAAAGAAATCTAGATAAATTATCATCAAACGAACTAGTTGAGGGGCTACCAAGAAATTTGTGACACTTGCCAAAAGTGTAAACAAACCAAAAACGCCTTTAAAAAGAAAAATGTGATTTCCACTTCAAGGCCCTAGGAATTACTCCATATGGACTTGTTTGGACCATCACAAATCATGAGTTTTGGTGGTAGCTACTATGCTCTAGTTATTGTTGATGATTTCTCCCGATT
>NW_017727921.1:1609-2791 GCF_001865875.1 Lupinus angustifolius
AGAGTAATATCCCCAAATACTTCTAGGCAGATGCAGTGCATACTGCATGTTATGTTATAAATCGAGTACTTCTAAGGCCTAATATAAATAAAACTTCTTATGAACTTTTGAAAGGCCGTAAACCAAACATATCCCATCTTCACGCTTTCGGATGCAAATGTTTTATATTAAATAATGGAAAGCGGGATTTAGGAAAATTTGATTCAAAAGCATATGAAGGAATATTTTTGGGGTACTCGATACATAGCAAAGCTTTTAGAGTCTTTAATAAATATTTAATGCAAGTAGAAGAGTCTATCCATGTACAATTTGACGAATCTTCTCCAAAAGAGAAGAGAAAGGTCGTGTCTGATGATGTTGCAGCTGCTTTAGAAGAAGCATACTCAAAGGACGTGGATAATAACACATCAACCAGTGAAGAATGTCAGACCAGATCTCAGGAGCATTCAGATATGCCTGCTGTGTGGAAAACCAAGAAAGCTCACCCAATCGACAAAGTAATAGGTGACATATCTACGGGAGTGGTAACCCGTAGTTCCTTACGAAATTTTTGCAATTTTGTAGCTTTTGTATCTCAGATTGAGCCTAAAACTGTTGATGAGGCCATTGAGGATGTGCACTGGGGTATAGCTATGCAAGAAGAGCTAAACCAGTTCGAACGTAACAGTGTTTGGGACTTGGTCCCTAAACCTAAAGGTCATCCCGTGATTGGTACCCGATGGGTCTTCAGAAACAAACTTGATGAATCAGGCTTAATCATTCGAAATAAGGCACGCTTGGTGGCCAAAGGCTACAACCAGGAGGAAGGTATCGACTACGACGAAACCTATTGTTAGGTATCAGTGGTTACAATACGCTTAGAAGGGGGGTTGAATAGGTGTAGCGGTTAGAATATCCGCTTTTCGAAACTCAACACTTAATGCTGAATCACCCCTATTTAATCGATTAAAGGAATAAGGATAATCGATTAATGCACTGATTTAATCGATTAAAACAGAAACAGTAAGCTTAGGCAGATTCGATTACTTGCACGACAATTAACCGAGAATGAAATTAACACACAGAGCTTACAGAATTATCAGAGTATTAACAGTATAGCAAATATACAGAATATAGCAATTAATTCTACTATACAAGTTAACCGATTAAATGCAATAAAGAGAGAGAGAGAAAGAAAAATCC
>NW_017727921.1:2891-3282 GCF_001865875.1 Lupinus angustifolius
TATAATTGAAACAAAGTTTTACAAGCACTTCTTCCAATTACAACACTTAGACATTCACTTGAACCCAAAGAACCTTATTCTATGGTTTGACTCCCTTCCTACCAACAAAGAAAACCTTTCTTTCGGCGTAGCCCCAGCCAAGAATCTTTGTTCTTTCCTTATCATGAACTCTAAGCAATATGAAGATAGAACACAATCTCTTAGGTGATACGACACCTTGAGATTCCCAATGATAGAACAATTTTTCACAACAAAATTATAGAGTAAACTTAAGCTATTACAAAGCTCATATTTAACAAGTAAGGCTTTACTCTAAACACCTAATACAAACCCATGCAATATGACAATGTATTAGTTGAAAAACAGAATTTACAGAATGTAAAAACTTCAC
>NW_017727921.1:3382-4712 GCF_001865875.1 Lupinus angustifolius
GATTTGTTGGTGATCTTCAAGCTCTTATTAGCACAAGTTGTCCTCATCAAAACCATGACATATAAAGAGAGCTTTCCAAAGTGTTCCTCTTGACATGCACACTTTCAATCTCCCCCTTTTTGATGATGACAAACACTACAAACATTACATCATTTGTAATAGCTTGAAGATTGTGTTGGCATGATTGATATGATGTGCAAAGATTTCGGAAGTTCTTATTACGATCAATCTGCAAAATCAAAAACAACAAAACAACCTTTCTCCCTATTTTGACATTATCAAAAAGATAACCCAGGTCAAAAATGAGGCAGAGATATGAGTTAAGCATAAAACGAAGTTAATGGATTAATTTGGGATTTAACAATTAATCTGTTTTATTTTTGGGTGTCTTGAACAAATGCGCTTGTTTTGACAATGAAATAGCCAATAGGTAAAGAGAACAGCATACAAGATTTGAATCATATAGTAAGCAGTGTTATCAACATAAAATCTCATATGATCAAGAACCATTCACGATATCAAATAGGCTATTCGACATAATTAAACATTTAAGAAAGACATGTCCATTATGTGAACATTTAAAACATGGAATGATTAAACAAATATGTAAGCCATTTGTTAGATGATACCACTTGTTAGCATTTCGTTAGGCAATTTTCATTTTAAAGCATATTTCAATCATTCAATTATAATGCATAATTAAGACATGTTCAAGATTCATGCAAAAACACATTCTATTTAACATAATTAACAAGGTTCAATATATTTACCTTGCTTACCTTTTGGAGATAGGTCAAGATTACCACTTGTTAGGTGATACTAGATGAAAAGTTTGATGATATGATGTTTGAATGGTTTAATTGACATTCAACGTGCGTTGCTTCCCCTTTCATTGTTCTTCCCTTTATCTTATCCCCCTCAATTATTTAGAGAAGTATTCTTGGTAGTACGGAAGCTCATTCAACAACCTTTGACATTAACTTTTCTCCTTAATAACCTTGATCTACTCACCAACCTTGTGCCTAGAACATCTTTTGTTGATTTATCCCTTGATGCTCAAATGTCCTTTGGCACACCTGCAAACACAATTTACTTGTCTCTTTCGGGTACCCAAGTTATTTTGGGTCCCTTCTTGTTAGTAACTAAGGGATCTTGCCCTTTCTTTACCCAAACATATTTGCCACTTGGCACACCAAATTTTCTAATAAAGCATGAAGTGCATGTGTGACCATGTGTACCACAATAGAAACAAGTAGGCATGTTATTATTTAACTTCTTATGCATACGAACTATTGGATTTCTATATGGTCTTTTCTTAGGTTCAGGTTTA
>NW_017727921.1:4812-5088 GCF_001865875.1 Lupinus angustifolius
GAAACAGAATTTTCATTATTTAGATTCTCACAATTATCACATACAGATGGTTGACATAATTTAGAAGTAGAGCAATCACATGAGGCACATGCATAGATAAGATCAAGAGTTTCATTTTCAAGTTTAAGTTCATCTAATTCCTTTTGCATTTCAATTATTTTCTATCTATATTTATTTTCTATGGGTGTGGAAATAACATTTTTCTATCTATATTTATTTTAATAATTTTCTTTAACTCCTCATGCATTTCGACATAAGCTGCATATAATTCATCAT
>NW_017727921.1:5188-5546 GCF_001865875.1 Lupinus angustifolius
CCAAAACGCTAAAGAAATGTGGGACACTTTACAAGTGACTCACGAAGGCACTAGCGAAGTCAAGCGCGCTAGATTAAATGCGCTGACCCATGAATATGACCTATTTCGCATGTTACCTAGCGAATCAATAAGTGATATGCAAAAGCGATTTACTCATATTGTTAATCATTTAGTTGCTCAAGATAAAACTTTTGCCAGAGGTGAACTAACTAATAAAGTTTTGCGTTGTCTTGAAAAGAAATGGCAACCAAAGGTGACCGCAATTTTTGAGTCCAAAGACTTGGACTCTATGCCTCTAGCTACATTATTTGGAAAGCTTCAAGAGCACGAAATGGAGCTGGGTCGCTTGACTATGCAT
>NW_017727921.1:5646-6710 GCF_001865875.1 Lupinus angustifolius
TTCAGGGTCAACTGACCAAAGCTGGGTCGTTATCTGTTGAGAACAGGCTGTTGCATTATGTTATTGCTTACATTCTGGTATAGAGGAACACAAATCACGCACAGCCTACTGTGAATGATTTGTGTTTCATGTATGCTGTAAAGAATAATGTGATGATCAACTGGCCTGAGGAGATTTTGAAAATCATGAACAGTGTGTCTTTGTCTCAGTCGGTCGATTTTCATTATAGTATTTTCATTTCACGCATTGTGGATTATCTACACATTGGTATTTCTGACACCATCATTGTGGAGTACACCGACAAGGATCATCTAGTTGGTGAAAGCCTCATTCATAAAATGGGCATATACAAGTATGGTACTACTTGGCAATATCAGGAGGACTACACCACTTTTGATCTGGGTTTGTCCGATAATGATGATCAGGGTGACATGGGTAATCAGAATGCTACAACTCAGGGGGAGTCTTCTGGAACAGCACCTCAGAACTCTGCTTTTGGTTTAGCTCGGATGCAAGCTATGGAGCAACGGCTTAACAACCGTATGGATCTTCACTTCTAAGGGTTGAAAGATTCTTACTTTGCAGGCATGGAACAGTATGAAGAGCGTCAGACTGCCTATTCAGACAACCAATTTCAGGAGTTGAGGAATATGATTCAATCTACTGCTGAAGCTCAGAATGTTGTTTTGTTCAGAATTTCAGAAGTTATCTGTGCATATCCGGGGTGACCAGAACATTGCTATTCCTGATGATCAGATTGACCATCCTCCGCCTCAACCATAGTTTAGAAGACTTTAGACCTAGGCCATCTTACCCTTAGGTTTATTTCTTCTCACTTTATGGATTTAGTTGTTGTTTTCTGTTTTCAGGACTCATTTGTATCTTCTTATTTGTCCTTGATTGACTCAACGGTTTGTAACAGTTCTTGACTCCTTTGACTCTTTATGCTATGCCATTATTTTGTTTTGTTTTAATTATGTCGAATAGCCTATTTGATTTCGTGAATGGTTCTTGATCATATGAGATTTTATGTTGATAACATTGCTTACTATTTGATTAAATCT
>NW_017727921.1:6810-8075 GCF_001865875.1 Lupinus angustifolius
TCTTTATTGCATTTAATCGGTTAACTTGTATAGTAGAATTAATTGCTATATTCTGTATATTTGCTATACTGTTAATACTCTGATAATTCTGTAATCTCTGTGTGTTAATTTCATTATCGGTTAATTGTCGTGCCAGTAATCGAATCTGCCTAAGCTTTCTGTTTCTGTTTTGATCGATTAAATCATATCCGTTAATCGATTATCCACATTCTTTTAATCGATTAAATAGGGGTGATTCAGCATTAAGTGTTGAGTTTCGAAAAGCGGATATTCTAACCGCTACACCTATTCAACCCCCCCCCCTTCTATGTGTATTGTAACCACTGATACCTAACAATCATCCTCATTCCATCATATTCCAATTTTTCCCCAAATTAAACCCTAGGTTAGGTTTGCCTAATCCTTCTCTACTCTGTCCAACATCAATTCGGGTTCTACATTAAAATGGAGCAAGGTCGCACAAAAAGGTTCAAAACTCCTGCCAATCATGGACGAAGACCGGAAGTTGGCTCATCCTCCACTCGAGACCGCGGTGACCCTTATTACTCGCTCATTCTGCAAGAGACCCGTTTGGCGATGTTCCTAGGACGCAAACCCACTTATGTAAGGTATGTCGACTTAACCTGGATGGCGGAACAGAATTTCAGTTTTCCGCATGATATGGAGGCTCAGGGAGCCGTTAAATTTCTTGAATTAAAGAGACAAGTTTACCCTGCTCTAGTTAGGGAATTTTATGCAAATTTCATATATAAGGATGGTAAATACTGGTCTATGATTTCTGGTAAATTGTTTGAGATTAGTGATGAACTGTTCATGAATGTCGGTGGATTGTCATCTTCGGGTTATGGAATAGGCGATTGCTCATGGATTAAGGATAACTTTGATCCTACTCAGGTTTATAAGTCATTTCTTAGAGGTCCTCATTTGTATATTCCGAGGCAACTGACCAAGGCTGGGTCATTATCTGTTGAGAACAAGCTGTTACATTATATCATTGCTTATATTCTGGTACAGAGGAACACAAATCATGCGCAACCCAGTGTGAATGATTTGCGTTTCATGTACGCTGTTAAGCATAATGTAATGATTAATTGGCCTGAGGAAATATTGAAGATTATGAACAGTGTGTCTCTGTCTCAGTCAAAGCTGCTTCCCTACAGTATATTCATTTCACGCATTGTGGATTATTTGCATATCAATGTTTCTGACACCATCATTGTTGAGTATACTGATAAAGATCATCTGGTTGGTGAGAGTCTAATTCA
>NW_017727921.1:8175-8626 GCF_001865875.1 Lupinus angustifolius
TTGAAGGTATGGAACAGTGTGAAGAGCGTCAAACTGCCTATTCAGACAACCAATATCAGTCGGTGAGAAATCTAATTCAATCAACAGCCGAAGCTCAGAATGCATTTATTCGATCTATTGGTGAAGCTCAAAATGCATTGTTTTGTTCTGAATTTCAGAAGTTGTCTATGCTGATCAGGGGTGACCAGAACATTGGTATTCTTGATGATGAGATTGATCCTCCTCCACCTCAACCATAGTATAGAAGACTTTAGACCTAGGCCATCTTACCCTTAGGTTTATCTCTTCATTATTGCACTTTTTTTTGGACTCAGTTGTTGTCACTATTTCCAGACTTATTTGTGCCTCTTTATTTGTCTCTGCTTGACATATTATGGTTTGTAATGGTTGCTGAATACTTTTACTCTTTATGCTATGATTCTAGTTTTGTGCTTAATTATGTCAAAATAGC
>NW_017727921.1:8726-8980 GCF_001865875.1 Lupinus angustifolius
GTTAAATCCCAAATTAATTCATTAACTTCGTTTTATGTTTAACTACATATCTCTGCCTACTTTTGACCTAGGTTATCTTTCTGATAATGTCAAAAGGGGGAGAAAGGTTGTTTTATTGTTGTGTGATTGTGCAGGTTGATCGTAATAACTGCTTCCGAAATATTAGCGCATCATATCAATCATTGCCAATACAATCTTCAAGCTAATTCATCAAACAATTGGTGTAGTGTATTGTCATCATCAAAAAGGGGGAG
>NW_017727921.1:9080-26249 GCF_001865875.1 Lupinus angustifolius
TCTTTATAAACTGTGTTTTCAGAACTGAAGTCATAACTTGCATGTTGCATTTTTTAGAGAGTTAGAGCATATTTCGTGTTAATTGTTGCATCTATATGACATTGCATTTGTGAGATTAGAAAAGAGAGAATTCTATGCTTTAGGATTGAGAGGCATTTCATGTTTAATTTCTCATCATTTCCCCTCACATGTTCATGCATTCATTGATGTTTTTGTGAAGATTTTGTATTCTGTAAAATCTGTTTTCAACTAATACATTGTCATGTTATATGAGACTTGTGTTAGAGTTTTAGAGTAAGATCTTAATTGTCTATTTTGAGCATCATAATTGCTTTAGATTACTCTATGTTTTTGTTGTAAAAAGTGTTGTAACTTTGGGAATCTCAAGGTGTCTTACCACCAACGAGATTGTGTTGTATCTTCATTAGCTTAGTGTTCTTGATAGAAAGAATAGGTTCTTGGCTGGGGCTACACCTCAAGAAAGGTTTTCTTGGGCGGTAGGAAGGGAGTCAAACCAAGGAATAAGGTTCTTTAGTTTCAAGTGAATATCTAAGTGTTGTAATTGGAAGAATTGCTTGTAAAACATTATTTCAATTATAGTGAAGAAAAATCTCCCACATCAGCCGGGAGGCCTGGATGTAGTTTGCAAGTGGACACGCAAACGAACCAGGATAAAAATCGTGTTGCAGGATTTTTTCTCGCTCTCTTTTTCTCTTTAAGGCTTTAATCGGTTACGTTGTATAGTTGTTTTAATTGCTATATTCTGTTTCTATACTATACTGGTGTAACTCTGATATTTTGTAAGCTTTGTATATTCGTTTAAATCTCGGTTAATTGTTGTGCAAGAAACCGAATCTGTTTGTAATTTCTGAGCTGCTTTAATCGATTAAAGTAATTGTGTTAATCGATTATTTGTATTTTGTTAATCGATTAATCTGGGGTTATTTTTGAATAATTTGTTGTTTTCGAAAAAGCGATATTGGTTTGTGGTTTATAAGGTGATGCTACCTTATGTCTAACATTATAAAATTCTAAAACTTTGTGAAATTTGTAGTTTATAAAATGGGACCCTCCATCACTTATAAGCACTCTCGGTGTTCCAAAGCGGGAAAATATATTTTTCTTCAAAAATTTTATAACCATTTTTCCATCCGCTTTTGGCGTTGCTAATGCTTCTACCCATCTACAAACATAGTCAAAAACCAACAAGATGTATTTGTTTGAAAATGATGACTGGAAAGGGCCTATGAAATCAAAACCCCAACAATAAAAAATTTCTATTTCCAAATTATTTTACAAGGGCTTTTCATTTCGTTTCCCAATTTTGCTAGATCTCTGGCATGCATCACAATTTTGAACAAAGCTTTTGGCATCTTTAAAAATGGAGTGCCAGAAAAAACCAGATTGGAGGACTTTTGCAGTAGTTGTTTCTCCATTGTACTGCCCTCCATAGGCCGAGTTATGGCAATGGCATAGAATTTTCTAGGCCTTGGTTGAATCAATGCATCTTCGAATGATGTTGTCAGTTCCTTCTTTGAATCAGTATGGCTCATCCCAAATGTAATGGTTGACTTCCTTGAGAAATGTTCGCATTTGGTGAATCAGGAATAATTCCTAAGGCCTTGTAGTTGGCTATATCAACAAACCATGATCGTTCTTGAAGGAGAAATAACTTTTCATCTGAAAATGCTTCAACTATTTCTCTCTCTCCTGTCGTGACTTCTTCATTGATTAAGCTTGACAAATGATCTGCCACAAGATTATCTTTCCCACTTTTGTCACGGATTTCCAAGTTAAATTCCTAGAAAAGTAGCACCCAACGTATTAACCGTGGCTTGGAGTCAGGTTTTTTTAGTAGATATTTGATTGCAGCGTGATCAATAAAAATAATTATTTTTTCCCCAATCAAATAACTTCTAAATTTTTCTAATGCGAATACAATAGCTAGCAATTCCTTTTCTATAGTGGCATAGTTAACTCGTGCATCATTTAAAACTTTGCTAGCATAATGTATTGCATGGAAAACCTTTTCCCTCCTCTGTCCCAAAACTGCACCAACTACGTAATCACTAGCGCCACACATTAATTCAAATGGTAGATCCCAGTTTGGTGCAATTATGATAGGGGCGATTACGAAGCAATGTTTTAAATAATTGAATGCTTCTAAACAAGAATCATCAAAATTAAAAGTGGAATCCTTTAGGAGAAGGTTGCAAAGGGGCTTAGTTTTTTTGGAGAAATCTTTGATAAAACGTCGGTAGAATCCAGCATGTCCCATAAAGCTTCTGATGCCTTTAACATTTGTTGGTGGTGGAAGCATCTCTATGACTTTTACTTTTGCTTTATCAACCTCTATTCCTTTTCTTGAATTTTTTTGCCCGAAAACAATGCCTTTGGTGATCATGAAATGACATTTCTCCCAATTTAGTATTAGGTTTGTCTCAACACATCTTTCCAAGATTGTCTCCAGATTCTTCAGGAATATATCAAAAGAATATCCAAATACTACAAAATCATCCATGAAGACCTCGATGCATTTTTCCACCAAATCGGTGAAAATAGCCAGCATGCATCTTTCAAAAGTAGCTAGAGTATTGCACAATCCGAATGGCCTTTCTGTAGGCGTAGACACCAAAAGGACAAGTGAATGTTGTCTTTTCTTGATCACATGGATCTACAACAATTTGGTTGTATCTTTAGTAACCATCTCGGAAATAGTAGAAGGCCCGCCCTGATAATCTTTCTAACATCTAGTCCATGAAGGACATGGGAAAGTGGTCTTTTCTAGTAGTCGCATTGAGTTTACGGTAATCTATGCATACTCTCCAACCAGTAACAACTCGAGTTGGAATGAGCTCATTGTTGTCATTTCGGAATACCATAATTCCTCCTTTCTTCGGTACTACTTGCATATGACTTACCCATTTGCTATCGGAAATGGGTAAATCATTTCGGCTTCTAACATTTTTACCACTTCCTTCCAAACAACTTCTTTCATCGTCGAATAGAGCCTCCTTTGTGGTTGAACTACTAGTTCGAAATCATCACCCCTCATGATTTTATGCATGCAGTAAGAAGGATTGATTCCTTTTAGATCTTTCAAAGTCCAACCAATTGTTTGTTGTTGTCTTTCCAAGACTTGTATCAGCTTGTTTTCCTCCAAGGTGGATAGCAAATTGATGATGATAACTGGTTTGTGGGAGTCACCTTTTAGAAATACATACTTTAAATGTGATGGTAACTCCTTCAGTTCTGGTTCTGGTTCTTTTTTCTCATCTCCACCTAGGTCTAGTTCAAGAGAAATTTGATTATCAGAGGATTTGTGATTAGTTGTTCTTTTTCTCTGTCCTCCATATTATGTTCTTGCATGTCCCAAGAGTTATCATGTCGAGGCTATTCTGAGCAGATTTCTTCAAAAATATCGATCTGGAAACATTGCCCCTTATCTCTTCGATCAAGCATTGCCTTGAAAATGTCAAACTGAATTTCATCATCTTCTACGAACTATCAGTTTGCCATTTTCCGTATCTATCCCCATTTTAGCTATTCTCATGAATGGACGTCCCATAATGAGTGGGATTTCTACATCTTCAGAGATGTCAATAACAGCAAAATCTACATGAATTAGGAACTTATCCACTTTTACTAACACATCTTCTACAACTCCTTCCGGATATTTAATAGATCTATCAACAAGTTGTAGAGACATTGTGGTTGGTTTTAGTTGCAACCACCCTATTCTCCTCATCATTGATAGTGGCATTAGGCTAACACTTGCTCCAAAATCAACTAGTGCTTTGCCTATTGAAACTTCCCCAATTCTCACCGGAATAGTTATGCTTCCTGGATCTTTTAGCTTGTGAGGGACATTTGTTTGAAGGATCGAGTTCATAGCAGTTCTTTCATGAACTTCGAATAAGTAGGCATTTTTTCCAAGGCCTTGGAGAATGGAATGTTGATTTGTAATGTCTTGAATATTTCCATAAACTGAGCAAACTGCTCTTCCTTCTTGACTTTTGATGGAACTGGGGGATAGGGTATTTTTTTCTGAACAAGTGGGTATTGTTTCTCTTCCCTTTGTTCCCCGCTAGTTTCATGTGTATCTATTTTTTTATATACATTTTTTTTGTTCTATTTTTCTTCTTTTCTTTTTCAATAACCCCTCCCACATTTTTTCCACTTGTTGTTGTGATACTTTTGCAAGGCTCTGAAATAGCTGAATGATGTTCAACTATGTAGCTTAGTTGATTCCCCATATTTTTAATAGCATCATCTATGATTTGTTGATGCTTGATGGTTGTTTGCATGAATTTCTTAAGTATCTCCTCTAGTTTACTTCGGGGTAGGTGTGATGCTAAATGGTTACTGATGAAACAGATTGAATGCTGATTTGCACAACCATGACACCAAGAGTGTTGTCCCTACAATTGTTTTGGTAGTGTTTGTAACTTTTGGAGCACGTTGTTGAGCTTCTGTTGAAAATCCTTTATGAAATTGTCTATTTCAATTTGGATGTTAATATGTTGATCCATTTTCCTGAAATAAAACAATAAAAATGAAATATGTCTATTTCTGAAAAAATATTAGTAGAAAAGAACATGATTTAATTAGTTTAAATTGATTTGTACAAAAGTGGAAAAATATTTTTGTACAATATTATGAATAATATAGCATAATAAGTAATAAATTCTATTATTTAGCAATTTCCTAGCAACGACGCCAATTTGTTGAAAGCTTTTTTTTTATGCTTGCTTTATTTTTAAGCATCAAGTTTCTGATTATTTTATTTAATGACAAGTCGATTCTTTGCTCGCCATCTCGGCTTTGTTAGAATAAATTCAAACGCTAGTATAATGCTTTCAAGAATGTTCCTTTAATCGAAAACTTAACTTTATTGAATTCTTAACAATTTCATACCATCTCGGCTTTGTTAAAATAAATTCCAACGACGGTTTAATGGTATGAATTAAGAAAATTAATACAAGTGATAATGAATGATAGTTAATTAGTTAGTGACTTTATTTATTTACTCTCTTTTCGGGTTCCTTTTAATCATACCATAAACGTCGGCCCCATTTTATTAAATTAACCATATCATTTCTTATGAACGGTTGGTATCAATGAATAATAAAATGACAAAAAGAATAAAGTTAGAAGTTAATCGTACCACTTCTTTCGAAGGGTTGGTATAAAGAATAAATAAAGCAATAAATAGTTAGTTACAGAATTTAAATGACAGAAAATAAATTTTAGTTGCGGAAATGTAAATGAGTGAAACTAAAAGTAAGTAGTTAGATCACTCATTATAATTGTGTATTTTTCCTTTTCACAAAGCTAAAACTTGTGAATTAAATGGCACATTGATTCAAGGTTTCTTTCTTTGTCAACAAATAAAATTTATAAGTTAACACTTTACCATTTTACATTTGCATCTCTTTCAAGATCCAATAGTAGTATAATATAGGGTTATGTCGAACCACAAGGAATTGCCAAATAGAATATTATTATAAACATGTTATATTACTAATAATATTTAAACATCTTGTTGGTTGATTTTGTTTAAAAAACATTGACAAGTAAACATAAACATAAAACAACTATTATGCACAAATTCTTGAGGAGGAAATTCGTTTTGAAATATGGATTTGTTTCTAGACTTAATTGATTTTGAAAACATTACAAGTTAAGTGTTATACATTTGGTTAATTTCATACATCATTTCTATATCCCTCATCTAGTGTCCTAGAATGACCAGATGATTTTCAAACCTTATGAAATACACTAAATAATAGTTAAGTGCCACTCGTCGGAGCATGTTGTCACACCCTACTTCAGGCTCCATTAGCATCATTTAGCCTTGATCATAAGTTGCTTAAAATAGATGCTTGATGTGGCAAGTGAAATAAGGTGTAGGTATTTAGCTCACTTGTCCACACATTAAGAAGAAGCATTTTGGATCTTTAAATCAAGTTTTAGGTGATCAAGCTAAAATCGCATTAAGAACTTCATAAAAGAACTTCATAAAGAATCAAAACTTAACCAAAGAGTAATAACTGGAATGCATTCAAAAGATGATAAATTAATGAGAAGGAATTACACCATAATCCAAGTCAATTTGTAGGAGCATGATCCATCTATCCAAGGATGAGATGCTTTTGGTCCCAAATGAGATTACAAAATTATGTTTTTGCATCTCATTTGCCATCTCCTTTCTCCTCTTGAATTAAGAAAGAATAACTACAAACTACACTTACCTAAACTACTTTGGAGTGGAAATTCTCCAAGAAAATTACAAGAAGAAGATTAGATGGAAAAATGGAATGTCTTTTTTGACTTTGAGGTGCATCCTTTTATAGGCCTTCGTGGACCCCGCTGAGCTGCTTGTTTCCACTGCCAAGCTGCTGACCAAACCCTTCAACATGGGTTTGGTCACTTGGCCAAGTAGCTTAGTCACCTGCTTGCGCTGACTCACTGAAGCAAGGGTGGGCTACTTGGCTCAGTTATAGTGAGCTACCTCTAAAAAGCATGTGGAGGCTACTTGGAGTGAGGTCATGCATGATGTCAAGGTTACTTGGTGGCTAATTCAACTTACCCAAGTTGTTGGGTGCACACCACTAAGCGCCTATGTGGCACCACTGAGCTACCTACTTGAGCAGCTTTGATCGTGCTGGTGGTGATGTGGCATAGTGCTACCTGACCTGGTCAGGTGTGTAGTTCCATGTTAGGCGCTCCAGGTGCTCCGCTAAGCTGTTTGCTTGAGCAGGTTGGCTTGTGTTAGGCTTGTGTTCTGACCGTGCCAGGTTGGTTCTGACCATGTAATTTTGGTCTGACCGTGCCAGGTTGGTGTCCAGGTCACGTTGGGCGTGGGTTTGGTCCAAGCTAAGCTGCTTAGTGAGCAGCTTCATGATGACTCCACATAGGCTAAATTTTGATGAGTCATACTTATGTGTTGAGCATTTTGGCCTATTTTCAGCACTTTATATGCCTTTGATAAATTCTTCCCTTTTCTACCTAAATCCTACAAAATACAGTACAAAAGAAATATAAAAAGCATATATACAAGATTATGATATTCGTTCCAAAAAGTGTTGAATTAAGTTGATTTTCTAAATTTATCCAAGGATACGTGCCATGAAAAGTGTATGAAAATTAGGTATTTTTGGCACTTGTCACACATGGAAGTTTACATGGAAAACATGATCACCAAAAGTCTCCCTCAAGAAGGTTATGTCTCAATTCTGCAAAACATCTTACGACAGCTCTGAAGATACAACATGAGACTCAATCTGGAGAAGCCAATCCCTCCAAATGCCAAGAAGTAATTAACATGAGAAGCCCCCAATTAGTGAAATAGGTATACCAGTTAAATGGTCGGTTGGCCGCCTTGTCCAAGTTCCTCCCATCCACAACCAAACATTCCCATATGTTATTCCTACTATTGAAGAAGAGAAAGAAGTTTGAATGGTTGGCTGACTGTGAAAAGACCTTTCAAACCTTCAATGAGGTGTTGTATGTGTACCTTACAGTGGCACCAGTAGCCACCACTTGGCTACGTCAATATTTTCAATCCCACCCAACAGTAGTCAAGACAAACCAATCATCAGGAAGATTATGCACAAGCCAAAGTTAGGCGACCAGATGATAACATTGTCCATTGAACTCTTCCAGTCTGATATCTGGTACAAACCCCGAACAACTATCAAAAGCCAGGTTCTCTCTGATTTTATCGTCGAGTTTACCATACAGTCGGACAATCCCGAGCAGACTTGGACAATCTTTATGGATGGATCCTCTAACCCCAAGGGGAATGGGGCCAAACTAGTATTGGATAATGGCCATGGGATGACCATCGAGCATTCGTTTACCTTCACCGTCCCAACTTCAAATAACAAGGCAGAATATGAAGCCTACATAGCTGGTCTGCAAATGGCAAAGGAAGTCGGGGCTGAAAGAATAACCAACTGTAGTGATTCCTAGTTGGTGGTCTCGCGGGTAACCAGTGCTTACCAAACCAAAGACAGACTCTTGAGTAAGTACCCGACAAGGGTGAAAAATTTGATGACTAAGTTTGAAGAAGCCACCATCCAGAATGTTCCAAGATAACAAAATGCCTAGGCGGATATCCTGTCTAAATTAGCCAATACGAAGAACTTGGGAAGCAATCAATCAGTCATTCAAGGGACGATCCTCCAACCCAGCATCACGGCCATCGAGCAGGTTACCAACCTAGACTATTGGACCAGCCCATTTATCAAGTATCTTCTGAATGGCGATCTGCCCACCAACCAAAAGCAAAGACAAAGGTTCCTCCAATGTTGTTCTTAATAAACCATAGCCCAAGGGTCATTATATCATTGGGGCTTCTCCGCTGCATTCCTCAAATGCCTCGACCCCAATAAAGTACAATATGTCCTCATAGAAGTACACGAGAACATTTGCTAACACCACCTCGGGGCAACTTCGCTAGCAATGAAAGTCTTGTGATCAGGATATTTCTAGCTAACCATGGAAAAGGACACATCGACTCTCACTAAGAAATGTACTCGGTGCCAATTATTTTCCAATTTCCATATGGCCCCACCAGAAGAGCTAACTAAAAACTTAGCCCCTAGCCATTTTGTAGGTGGGGCATTGATATCATAGGACCTTTCCTCCAAGCAACTGACCAACTGAATTTTTTATAGTGGCTCTGGACTATCTCACCAGGTGGATTAAGGTCGAAACCTTGTTAACCATCACATCAACCAACATCAAAAAGTTCACTTAGAGCAACACCATCATTCGGTTCGATATCTCGGCTACCATAGTAACAGATAATCGCACCCAATTTTCCAACCGGAAGTTTCAAGAGCTATTGTCTAGCCTGCATATCAAACAACACTTTACATCTATTGAGCACCCTCAGAAAAATGCACAAGCAGAGGCAACCAACAAGGCCATTCTGAGTGGAATCAAGATAAGGCTGGATGAAGCTAAAAGGGTTTGGCCCGACCAACTTCATCATGTGCTCTAGGCTTACCGCACAACTCCACATTCCATAAACGAAGAGTCCCCTGTCAACCTCACATATGGTGTTGAGGCCATGATCCTGGTGGAAATAGGATATCTTACATGGAGGACCCTACAATTTAATGATGAAGCCAATTCGACCCTACTGAGACACAATGTAGATTGGATAGAAGAAAATAGAGACCATGCTCAAATAAGGGAGGCTTCCCTGAAAAGAAGGACAATATACAAGTAAAACTCTTCGGTCATCCCCTGAAGTTTCAAAGATGGTACCTTAGGTCTCAGAAAGGCGAATATTAATCAGGTCAAGGAAAAGTTGGCACACAATTGGGAAGAACTCGACCAGGTAATAAGCAAGACTGGTAATGGTGCCTACAAGCTAGAAGACCTAGCCGAGAAAGAGATTCCCCACACTTAGAATTCTACCAACCTTCGTATTTTTTATGATTGAATTATAATGTCAACCGCTTTCGAGGTTGGACAACCCTTGTAACACGCAAAATACATATACGACAATGAGATATTATTCATTTCATGTCTTTATCACAGTAGTCTCCTTCATCCAATATCAATACCCCCAAATGCACGGACAACATCCCCCTTGGTGTTGGTTCATTAAATCACCCAAGGCTTGGACCTTGTCCCCTTTGACCGATGGTCCAATGTCTACACCCCAAATACGCGGATAATGTCCCCCTTTGGCGATGATTCATTAAATCACCCAATGTGCAGACCTTGCTTCCTTCAAAGATGGTCCAATATCTACAACCCAAATACGCTAACCATGTCCCCCTTTGGCGCCAATTCATTAAATCACCCAAGGCACGAACCTTGTCTCCATTGACCGGTGGTTCAATATCTACACCCCCAAATGCACAGACCATGTTCCCCCTTGGCGGTAGTTCATTAAATCACTGAAGGTGCGAACCTTGTCCCCCTTGACCAATGGTCCAATATCTACACCCCCAAATACACCGACCATGTCCCCCTTTGGTTACAGTACATTAAATCACCCAAGGCGCGAAACTTGTCCCCCTTGGCGGTGGTTCATTAAATCATGCAAGGCACGGACCTTGTCCCCCTTGACCGGTGGTCCAATATACACCTCCCACAAATGTACAATGTCTCCCCTTGGCGGCGGTTCATTACATCACTGAAGGCGTGGACCTCGTCCCCCTTGACCGTTTGTCCAATATCTACACCCTGAAAATATGCGGACAATGTCCCCCTTTGGCAGCGGTTGATTAAATCACCCAAGGCATGGACCTTGTCTCCCTTGACTGGTGGTCCAATATCTACACCCTCTAAATGCATGGATCATGTCTCCCTTTGGTGGCGGTCAAATGATTTCAGATCCAGCCAAAATGCACTATGATTTCAGATTAGTTTATATCAGATTCGACCAAAATGTGCTTCAGTTTCATGTTGGATTATTTCAGATCTGGCTAGAATATACTTTGTTTTCATATTCGACTTAGGGGTATCTTTCCCGACCTTAGTTTATTGAGAAAAGACCAATCAACACTAACTTTGTGGTTTCAATTATTTAAGTATAAAACTGACCATGGCTCAGTTTATTAATCATGATCCAGCCAATGCAGTTTTCTTTGGTTTCAGATTATTGTTACTCTGATCAACAAATATATTCTTTAGATTTAAGTTGTTGAAGCTCAGGCTTGGGCTACACTATTTTAATTCAAATTCAACATTTCCCCATCTTTGCTTTATTAATCAGGATCTGATCAATGTTATATTTGGTGTTAGATTTTTAAGTTCGGAACCGATCATGACTCAGTTTATTAATCAAAGGACCGATCAATGCTGACTTATCTAAGTCTCAGGTTACTTTAAGTTCCGACTAAGAATATCTTTAAGTGCGAGATTATTTCAAATTAGTTAAATTCACATTCGGCCAAGTGTATCTTTTCAGTTTCAAATTAGTTAAGTTCACATCCGGTCCAGTGTATCTCGTTAGTTATAGATTGGTTAAGTTCAAATCCGACCAACGTTACCTTCATTTTTAGATTATTCAAGAGTATCATCGATTATTATTAGAATTCCGTTCTGATCAAGATTATCTTCAACATTAAGGGTTTGTATCCGGTCAAGATTATCTTTGAAACTTATCAAAACCCAATTTTAGATTATTTACTAGTTTCTTATGTGTGGTAAGAAAATGAAAATGAGAAGGTATTTACGTTACATGGTCCTACAACTATTGCGCATCACTTAGGCCTCCCCCATTCCCTAGAATGGGCGACATTACAATGGTGTCATCCTGCTCCACCACCAGCTCCACGTCTTGGACATAGGCGTTGATACGCGCCCATGACCAGTCCTCACCCGGGTGACCATGTCGGCCTATGCGAAGGCAGCATCCACCGTCAGAGCAATCACTTCTTCAGTAAGTAGAGCAATCTCATCTTGACCTCGGTGTTGGGAGTACCAAGTAGCCCAATCCCCCACTTCCGACAACTTCAACTTGTCGTTGAGCAGAATGATTTCCCCTTTGACTTCCAATAAGAGGGTTGTCATGGCAGCCAACTCCTCCTGAGAGCCGGCCAACTCTCATTAAGTGAGAGAATGGTGCTCCTAGTGGTCAACAGAATGGCGCTCCTAAAGGGACTCTAATATCTCTCCTCCCGCCTGGGCAAACAACACCCGTTCACCCTCCCAGTACTTGGCGATGGACGCCACCAGGATTGAGGATGCTTGAACCTGCCGCATCATGTCACGAAGATGGGTCGCATCTAGTTCCTCCTTCACCTCGGCGGGCACCAAGTTCAGCTCGACCAGTTGAGGGATGACGTACCCCGAGAGTGGTCGGCCACAAGAATTTGGGGCCTTCCCTTTTCCAGAAAAATGGAGGGAAAAGCGAGAAGGGATGACAACTTCAGAACGGGAAGAACCCTCCTACACTGCTGGACTGTTGCATGGACAGCTGGGTTGACGAGCCATCTAGAGCAACTGGCTTTAGTCGGTTGGAAGAGGGGAGGAGGAAGATTCGACCCTCAACGAATTGGAGGAGGAGTAGTTCCTTTCGTATGCCTAGTAGATGGGGTTGGTGAACTCTATCGTTGAGGTTTGCTCTACCCAGATCCTCATTGGCTTCTCTGGCCATGTAGCCAGCTTTATTCCAAGTGGTCACCCATAACAACTGCACAAAGAAAGAAACATATTAGTGATTTAAAAAGCAAGCCGACCATGAATGCATGGTAACAAGCCTAAACAAACATCGACTAGCTGCACGCTCAAAAGCTTGGTCACCCTTCGCCACGACGAAGTAGGACAACACTATAGCATAGTGAATCCACCTCAACTTCTCGTTGGCTACCTCCACCTCCCGACCAACGAAACTCTTAAATTTGTAGTTTAGCTTCTTGGCTGACTTCTAATGAAGGCCCCCATTCCAAGCAAAGGGAAAGTGGTGCTCCCCTCGGGAGTCGAATGCCCATTCATGGCTCGCCCCATAGATTTCAACCCGGTAGAACCCCGCTTTCAATTTTTGGAAGAAGAATCAAAGGGGTAAAACTACTTTCACTTCATATGTGTCGATGTTGTGGGTCACCCAAATCATCCAGAAGAAGAGGCGCATTGTGCAAGGGAAACTCCTAAGTTTGCAGAAGAGGCCAAATGCTCGGCTAAATCCCCAAATATTTGGGTACAACTAGGAAGGCGCCACCTAGAGGTGATTCAACATGGACATGTACTAGTCTTCTAGGGGGAGACACAACCCGATCTTCCAAGTATAATACTTGTACATAAAGAGGATATAATTATCGCCTTGTCATCAAAAAGATCTTGACAAACCCATTCATCTGTTCCCAGAGCATACAACATGGTGATGTTCATCGGACGTTCCAAGATGTTGAATTTAGGTTTTTGCCCATAGGGAAAGTAATTGGGCATGCCCAACACTTCCCGGCCTACCCACTAGTAAATGGAATCAGGCCCGTCCAGACCCTCAGGGATCGTCAATTGCTTAGCCCTAGAAAGAAACATTCTCGTCATTGTTAACTTGTCACTAGAAGAAGTATCAGCCTCTGAAATAGATTCCCTGTCTAATACCGGATGCCACTTCTCGAGAAAAGTTGTCTGGCCATCACCGCTGCCCCCTTTTGGCCACTCTCCTCCTCCAATTGGTCAGCAAGGTCGGAAGTGTTAAATCATTTGACCTTCTTCCAGCAAACCGACCCCTCCCATGAGCAAAGGCGGATCCTACTCACCGACCAGGTCGGGATGACCGAGTGGAGAAATTGGTTGGAGGGTTGGACAAGACCTCCACCTCATCAGTGTTAGACTCTAGATCAGCACAAAATGTCATACTTCTATATGTAAAGAAAATAAAAGAAATTATCTAGGCGGAAATATGGGAAGTCGAAGGAAGAACATTATGTTGATCAGTAGGAGCTCGTGTTCGACAACAGAGAATTTCAAACAGTAAAGTAAAGAAATGGCAAATATTCAAAGGATACCATCATGGTTGACCTACTTAGATTTTATGAAGACAATAATTTTAATGGAAGCTTGAAGATGTGGACATCACAATAAACAACATGCGAAAGACTCAAAGGTCAAAGTCTTTGACTTAGGATTACTTTATCATTCTAGAAGTCCTAAGGTGATTACCTAGTTTTGAGTCTAGGTTAGGTAAACCCTAGATGGAAGTCTGACAAGAGTCTAAAATGAAATTCATATAGGTTGAGGGATTACATCTAAATATATATGATAAGTAAGAATCTTGCATTTGCATTAGGCATACATGGTTTTTGTGCATAAAAGAATCATCTATTTCAAAATCGTGTATTGCACACTCCTTCATCATATAGATTGTTTACCATGCATTAGGGAAAATCCTTTTCATATATATTAATCGATTAACATGATTCATAATTGATTATATCTTATTGAAATTCGTTAATCAATTAAGGATTGGTATAATCAATTAAAAGGAGTTACAATAGCTAACCTCCTAAGATTTATGGGTTAGTAATCAATTAAAGAGATTCATAATCAAGTAAGCCTTAACTGAAAAACCATTTTTCATAAGCACGTTAATCGATTAAGTAGGCACATAACCAATAAACATCAGTTAAATTTAGTTTCATATAAAAGCTGTTATTTTAACTAATGTGAATAATTCATCATTTTAATTTTTACATTGAGAGAAAAAAACCGAAGATTTTGAGGCCTGGATGTAGTTAGCAAGTGAACTCGCAAACGAAACACGATAAAAACCCTTGAGTACTTTCTCTTTCCCTATCTCTTTTACGATTCTGTCTTTTTTGATTTCTGTTTTGATTGCATTCTGTGATTTGAGCTGAGTGTTAATAATATGAGTATAAGAAAGTGCGTATGAGAATCTTTATTGAGGCAATAGACAAAAAGATATGAGAATCTTTTGTCAATGGGCCTTTTACTCCACTACACTTGGTGGATGGTGAGCCTAAAGAAAAACCTGAAGGCTTGTGGACTAACAAAGAGAAATGAAAAGTCTAGCACAACCTTAAGGCTAAGAACATCATAACTTCTGCTTTATCATATGATGAGTTCTTTAGATTCTCACAGTACCTAAATGTGAAAGATATGTGGGACACTTTACAAGTAACCTACGCAGACACGAGCAAAGTTAAGTGTGTGAGACAAAATGCTTTAACACATGATTATGATTTATTTTAAATGTTTCAAAATGAATCGATAAGTGAAATGTAGAAAAGATTCACTCATGTAGTTAATCATTTGGTTTCTTTAGATAAGAGTTTTACTAAGGGTGAACGAACTAAAAAGGTATTGTGTTGTCTTGACAGGAAATGGCAGCCCAAAGTCACGGCAATCATGGAATCAAAAGATCTAGATTTAATGCCTCTAGCAACTCTCTTTGGAAAACTCCAAGAGCATGAAATGAAGTTGGAGTGCTTAACTATGCACGAAGAAATAGACATAAAGAAAAAGGAAATCTCTATCAAAGCCACAACGTCACAACAAGAAGAAGATAGAGATGACAAAGATTTTGATTCTGATCTGAATGACTAATAAGTGCCAAATATACTTAATTTTCATACACTTCTCATGGCACTTATCCTATGCAAATCATGCAAACCCAACTTAATTCAACACATTTTAGATAAATTGTCATAGTTTGATTATATATTTTGTCCACCTCTTTTCCAAATCTTTGTGTGAAGTTTTCTAGGAAAAATCAAAGAGAATAAAAAATTCAAAATAAAATAGACAAGCAAGGAGGTGTCCACATAAGCCACATTTGATGCACACATGGCAAGCTAAGTGCTTGGCCACAAGCATGGACCGAAAACATGAAGCTGCTCACTAAGCAGCCTGGCGTGGACACTCAACACTGCCCAACTGACCTGGCACCAACTTGGCTCGGTCACGCACAAGCTTTACACGGCCAGACTCAAGCTTGGCATAAGCCAACCTGCTGAAGTAGGCAGCTCAGCGTGCACCTAGGGACCGCCCACCTACAACCACACACCTAGCCAGAGCAGGACAAGCAGCTCAAGTAGACAGCTCAGCCGGGCCACCTAACCATCTAGGTGGGATGGACCCAGCAAAAGGGTCAACTTGACTTAGACACTAAGAAACAATGATATCATGCATGACCTCACTTGACAAGGCCTTTGAGCACTTCTCATAATAGCCCATAATAGCCTGGTCAAGTAGCTCACAACTAGTTTTGATGAGTCAACACCAAGAAGCTGACTAAGCTGCTTGGCCATGGACCAAACCATGTTGAAGGGTTTGGTACGCTTGGCTTGGGAAAAAAGGAGAGGCAGACGGTTACGGGTTGCCTATAAATAGAGAGCCTCTTCCAAAACATAAAGGGCATTACATTCACATCATTCCTACAATTATAAACACACTCCTTCTCTCTAAACATTTCTAGCCACAGTTCTAAGCTAGTTTCTAGGTAAAGTCTTGTAGTTTTCTCTTAGAATTCAAGAGTAGAAAAGGAGATGGCAAATGAGGTACAAAAACAGAATTTTGTAATCTCATTTGGGTACAAAAGCATCTCATGTTTGCCATAATATGCCTACACGTTAGTTCACTTGCCATATCAAGCATATATTTTAAGCAACTTATGTTCAAGGCTAAATGATGTTAATGGAGCCTAAAGTAGGGTGTGACAACCTGCTCCGACTAGTGGCATTTAACTATTGTTTAGTGTATTACATAAGGTTCGAAAATCATCTTATCATACTAGGACATTAGATAGGGGATGTAGAAATGGTGTGTGGAATTAACAAAAATTATAAAACATAACTTGTTAATGTTTTTCAAAATCATTTGAGTTTAGAAATAATTCCATATTTCAAACCAATTTTCTCCTCAAAGAATGTGTGAATTTTAGTTTATGTTTCCTTGTTAATTTTTATGCAACATAACACAAAAATCATCAAAAAGTTGTTAACCATTTTTTTTGCTATAATATGCCTATATGATTTTCTTCTATTAATGCAATTCCTTTTGGTTCGACATAACTCTATACTATACTACAATTGAATCTTGAAAAGAGATGCAAGTGTAACATAGTAAAGTGTTGACTTATGACTTTTATTTGTTGATTAAAAGATTGCTAAAAACATAAGTTCAAACCAATTCATGGATTGTAACTCTGTACATAGGAATAATATGCAAAAGAGTGCAGTCCAATCAATGAATTTTTACTTGAAAAATAAAGAGTGATGAATAGTAATCTAATCGCTTACATTTACTTTTTGTCATTTACATTTCCGCAACTAAAATTTACTTTCTGTAATTTACATTTCCGCAACTAACATTGACTTCTTGTCATTTATATTTCCGCAACTAACATTTATTTTCTATCATTTACATTTCCGCAACTAACATTTATTTATTGATTTATTCTTGATACCAACCCTTCGAAAGAGGTGGTACGGTTAACTGCTAACTTTATTATTTTGTTCATTTTATTCTTTGATACCAACCTTTCATAAGAAATGGTATGGTTAACTTAATAAAATGATACTGACCTTAATGGTATGGTTAAAAGGAACCCGAAAAGGGAGTAAATAAATAAAGTCACCAAATAAATAATTGTTCATCGCTCATCACTCTAAATTAAAATAAACTTGCACACTAGGAAAACTCTTTCAACAAGTGACACATTTTTGTTGTTGA
>NW_017727921.1:26349-41327 GCF_001865875.1 Lupinus angustifolius
GTGGTGAAATCCACTTTTAACAAATTGGCGCCGCTGCTGGGGAATTGTTTTAGAAATTTTTTATATAGTATATCATATCATTAATAATTAAACATAAAATTTATTTTTACTTTCTGTACAAATTTAATTTTTAATTTGTATAAAAATGCAAATTATAACACTTTGTAAATTCATGTCTTCTCTACTAATCTCTTCCTTGGAGATAGACACAAGTCTTTCTATGCATGAATTGTAGGAATAAACAGATAGAATTCTCTTTCGATCATGATTTAGAAAGAAACTTGAGAAAGAAATAGAAAGAATGGAAAAAGCTAGACAAATCCAATATATTCCGAAGGAAGTAGATTCATCAATGGTCAACAATCAACAGAATGATGATGGTTCACGAGCAGAAAACCAACTCACTACTGAGGGTTTTGTCAGCTTCAACCCAAGAAATATGATCAGAATAGGGAGGCTTGTTGGTAATCAAAAGCCTCCTAAGATGAAGTATGGATTGGTATAACTCATGTATGAAAATCCTTTTATTGGGCTGGATCATGAAGATCCCCACAACCATCTCACTAAGTTCTATGAACTAGTAGGGACTGCCGGAATATCTAAGGCAGAAGAAGAGGATGTGTTTCTTAGGCTTTTCCCATTGACTCTCATTTGGAAGGTCAAGGAGTGGTTCCTAGATTTACCTCAACATATCTAAAACAACTGGAATATGGTAGAGAAAAAATTCATGAACAGACACTTTCTGCAAGGGAAGTTTATGGATATGAAGACTGCCATATCCACCTTTGTGCAACCAGTGAATGAAAGCCTCTGTGAATAATGGGACAGATTCAAGTCTATGCTGAGGAAATGCGATAAACACGGGTTTGATGTGCAAACCCAAATTCATATTTTCATCAATGGATTATAACAACAACATAAATGGATTTTAAATGCAACTACGGGTGGAAAATTGTTGACAAACCCCCCGCAAAAGGCCATTGACATCATTGAGTCTATGGTCCTGAATAATCAAAAGAGTCAACATCGGAGAAGACCCCCACCAAGGAGAGGTGGAATCCTAGAACTGAGTCGAACACATGTTGTGTTTTCTTAGCACAAACTGCTTCAGCAACAGTTAGATGAATTATCTTAAAAGCTCAATGATCTTCCTAGACAGATCAGAGAGTCTTCAAAGAAGAAGGTTTTTAGAAGTGGCCAATGTACTGATGATCATTACATAGGCCAGTGCCAGACTCAGACTGAGGAGGTCCCATTTCTTAACAATCCTCCAAGGCAAAATTTCCAGAATAATTACCAAGTGGGAGGAAATCAGTTTCAAGGAAACCAACCATGGAGGCAAGATAATCCTCATAAACCACCATTCTATCCCAGACCCAGTCAATACCAACACTGTACCCAAGATAGGAATGTTAAACTAGGTCACACTCTAAACCAATTCATGCAAATGACAATGTCCAACCAGAAAAACACAGATGCTTGCCTTAGGAACATGGAGATTCAAGTTGGGCAGTTGGCCAAAAAATTAGCAGAAAATGAAAAAAACAACAAATTCTGCCAATACTGAAGTCAAACCAAGGGAGCATAGCAATGCTATCTTGAGGGGTGAATCTAGCTCATCTGAGCAGTAGGACGGGGTTGGTGGAAAAAGATGGAATTTTGTAGTTAACATGTGTCAAACTAATGACGGTAAAGAAGCTCTTTCTAAGAGGCAACCCATTACATTTTGAATATATATATATGTATATATGTGTGTTTTTATTTATTAAATTGCTTTTGTCTTATTCTTTAAATTCATTTTTTTTGAAAGAGAGAATTGATTAAAATTATTTCTGTGCAAAAAAAAATTTGGAAATCAAATAAAAGAGGAAAATGAGTCAAAATATTTTTTGGTCAAAAAATGCCTAAGTTATCAGCCAACACGACTCAACATGGGCCAAGCCAAAACCAGTTAGATGCTGACTAGTGCGCCTGGCGGGGCTGACAGGGCGCCCAACGCCCCACTGGGTAGCCACATGGGTGAAAATCTCCCAAAAAGAGGATTTCCCTTATCCTCTTGACTTTTTGAAATCCCATCCCAATAAAACCCCTCTTTGACCGAAAAATCATCTTCACCTTATTTTGAAAGACAAAAATTCAGAAAATTATCCTTCAAGCTCTCTTCTTTCTTCAAAAAAGTTTCAAACTTCAAACATGTAAATATGATCTCCTTCATTCTTAAAAGCTTTAATCCTTTATTTTATGTTGTTTTTGAAATCCTTTAGATTGGGAAATTTTTTAAAACATCAAGTCAAAATTTTCACAAAAGTTCATACAAAATCCCCAAATCAAAAAAGTTTCAAAACGTTCCATTCTTGGAAATTTTGAAGCATAAAATGTTTTCTAAGACTTTTTCTCCAACATGAATTCGGCTGATTCATGACCTTTGTGAACAAGTATGCCTAAACATGACTCATTCATGATTATGGGAAAGCAAACAATTTTAAGGCATTGGTTTGCTCACAAAGTATTTGAAAAATGACTCAATCACGTGGTAAACATATGTAGGAAATTGAGTAAGTTTTTGAGCCAAAATTTTGTTCAAAAATTGAAAACTCTAACCACATTGTTAATATGGCTTAAAAACTCATTTCGAACATTCCTAAAGGAGAATATGGCTTAAAAACTCATTTCGAACATTCCTAGTGGAGAAAAAGTCCATACATGCTCAAACTTATGAATTCTTGCGAGTCGTATGATCTTTGTATTGTATCCCCACTTTTTCATGAACAAAATGCCTTAAAAACATTAAAGGAATCTGTTTTGATGTGTTAATTAGATTTTGGGGCTGTTTTGGAAAATATGATGCAAACAAAGATTTTGAAAATTTTTACTTGGGCACTTGTTGTGAATATGTTTTTTTTTTGTGCTTGGTTAATTGAAAAAAGTATGATGTTGGGGCTGTTTTGATAGTGTTAAAAACATCATAAAATTAACAAAGCATATTCACAACTTGAACATTTAAATGAGTCAAAAAGCATGAGCAAAATTGTATGCTTACTTGACAACATGTCTTAGAATTTTTGTTTCTAACACCTAGGAACGGAAACGTTGCATTGTAAAATGTTTTGTATGACTAGAAGACTTTTCTCAAGGAAAGCCAAGGAAGTTGAAAAGTAAGCAAAGAAAAGCCCAAATTGTTTCTCTAAGGATGCCAAACATATGTTCAAGGCGATCACCCTCAAGAGTGCACCGGTCTTAGAAAAGATGTTCAACTTGGAAGAAGAAGATTTTGAAGGATTCATGCTCTTGGTGGCAAAATTTGGATAGAACAAACTCACAAAACCCAACAAGATGTTTTCTTTGGATTTTGTGAAACAATTTTATGCCAACTCAATTGTGTCGGGGGAGCCAAGAGCTAATAGATACACTTGGGTCAATGGTAAGAGAGTGTACTATGATAAGTACATGATCAATGACTATCTAGGGAACCCATGGTCTCCATTCCCAAATTGTGACCATGACTTATGCATGTTTCAACTCAAAATAAGGGCATCCTCCTCAGGGGAAGGAGATTCACGTGATGATTCTCAAGTAAGAAGGAGCATGTGTTTGCAAGGATTGGAGGTCAACCAAAGTGGCCCGGTATTTCGGTTTTGCATGACTCAAGTCTCTCAACTTTGGACCATCTTTGTATTGTCCGATATTTGGCCAGCTTCTCATGTTTCAGATCTACCTCTAGGCAAGGCAAAGCTCATCAACTCCATATATGAGTAAGATTTCATTGACAAAGTGGCCATCATCTCGGATGTCATTAATGACTTCATAGCAAGAGGTATAGCTTCTTTGATTTTTACCATCATTTATTACTGACCTATGTAGGTACCAAGAAGTGCCCGGACCTTATGGTTAGATCATGGCACTCAAAATCGAGATCAACACCTATTATGTCCAATCTCATGGCAAGAAAAGAAGCTTGGCCCAAGCTAGGGCCGATTTGAGAAAGAAGTTTGCAGATGTAGGTTCCTCTTCTCAACCACCACGTAAGAGGTCAAGTAATCCCACTTTGGAAGAAATTTCTGAATAACAATATTTCCAAAACCAAGAACAAATTGCTTGCTATTGTGGGATTACAAGCATGTATAGAAGCTTTCAAAGCATCTATGGCTCTCATCCAAACTTCCAGGTGGAACCTATGAGGATTTTGTTGCTAACACTCAATGATCGGGATGAAGATCACAAGGCCTTGATGAAGATGAAGAAGATTGAGCAAAGCAACAAATTTGGTTTTCTATTTACTTATTTTTTTAAGCATTTGATATTTTGCAAAACTATTTCCTTGTTTTCATACCTTCAACGTTATTTTCTTTCTTGTTTTAAATTTAGTTTGAATTATGTTGTGTGATTTAACTGTTTTCATAATTTTAGTTTCGTTATGTTTTTAATTATTTTCCATATTCATCAAACATCTCATTTCAAAAACATTTTTTTCATTGGCTTGAGGACAAGCCATCATTTTAAAGAGGGGGAGCATGGTTGATGAATATGTGAAAATTATAAATTTTTGTAGAATGTACATTTATTTAGAAAGTAGTCTGTTTGTCCATAAAAACTCAAAAAAATTTCAAAACCCAAATGGAATTTGCTGAATGAAATAAATTGACAAAGATGGCATGATTGAAAAATTGCTAAGCACATTTTCTTTCATTGAGCAAAATGAGATATAAGCCTTAACCGTTTCTGTGGAAAATCACATAATATCATAACAAGAAATTTTATGCAAATGGAATTTTAAATTTATGTAACATGATTGTTGCAAACAATTTTTCAAAAAAAAAAGTGTATCCAAACCAAGTAAGGGAGTGAGCCAAACACCTTTGAATAAGAGAGAAATCACTATTTGTTTTGTCTAATTAAACTTGTTTTAGTCTTTAGTTCTCTTAATTGCATAAGATCGATAGGAAAGGATCAAGACATGTTTATTCTTTAATTGAACCAAAAATGGGCAAAAACTCTAACCAAAAATAGGATCATCCTTTGATAAGCCCCTTTGAGCCAAACAAAATGAATTAATTTTTTTCAAACAAACTCATGAACAAAGAGAGCATAAATTTTAAAAGTGTTGATAAAATAATAATTCGGGGGGAATTGGTAGGCTTGGCTTCTAGAAAGGTAAAAGTGAAACATATTTTTCAATCTCTTTACAAAAACAACAAAAATTGTCAAAAAAACAAAAGAGATTGAAAAATGAAATAGAAAAGCAAAAAAGGAGCCAAGATTCAAAAGCTAAAAGGTTGAGGGAGAAATTCTGAAAGAAAGCAAAAGTGAAGTGCTTCATTGAGAAAATTTTTGAAATTTTTTGCTCTCTTGATATAAAATTTGCTTATCTAAGAAAAACCATGATTTTTTAAACCTAGCCTCACTACAACCGAAAACAAGTCCTTAGTGATCCTTGATTGAAAATTCAATTTAAGAAAATAGGTAAGACAAAAACCAAGTTCAAATTACTACATTCAAATAGTTGAAAGTTGAGAGAAACACTTACATCCCTTGAAAAGTTTTATCTTTGAACTTGTGTGTACAACAAACACTTTTAGATTGAAAACTATTTGCTTTGATTTTCTTACACATTTTTTGATGAACATAAGCATAGAATTGATGTTTGAAGCATTATGTGTAAAATTCAGAAATCTTGAAAAATCTCATTGGAAAGTTTTTAGCATGCTTAAGCAAAATTCGAAATCATGTCAATCTAATCTTGAAAATTAGCCAAAGCCAATTCGGATATGCTTTAACATTTTCTTAAGGACAAACAAAGTCTTAAGTTGGGGGATTTGATAAGTGCCAAAAATACCTAATTTTCATACACTTTTCATGGCACTTATCTTATGCAAATCATACAAAACCAAATTAATGCAACCAGGTGCTTAATCGATTGCATGAGCTCAAATTTCTGAAAATTTAAAAAAATTAAATTGATTAATCGATTAACGACAACAATATATCAGATTCAAGTGTAATTATGGGTCATTTCAAATTAGAACCTTAAATCCTTTTTGCTTCCCCTCTTCTGAATCTTTTCTCAAATTGAGTGTTCTTAACCTAATCAATAGCAAATCTGAATCCTATCACACATTTCCATCTTCCTACCATCCTCAATTTCTACTAAATCTAAAACCCTAACCTTTTCTTGAATTTGTTTTGAAACCGTAATCCCAAAACTTAGAAAATTGATTATTCAATCAATTAATCATCATTATACCTGAAAGACATGAGTGACCACGACCAGGGAGAGAGAAAACCACTAAAAAGCGTCCTCGACGTATGGAAAAAGTTTCCTCTTCTGCTCAAGGTGGAAGAAAGGACCATGGTGATCCTTATTATTCTTTGATCCTTCAATAAGCTCATCTAGTCAAGTTCCAAGGAAGAAAATAAATATACATTCAATATGCAGATGTTGCGTGGCTAGTCGAACAAGGATTTTGAGTTCCCACATAGATTGGAATCCAAGGAGCAAACAAGTTTCTGGAATTAAGAGGTGAAATGTATTCATCGCTCATTAGGGAATTCTATAGTAATTTTAGGTATAAGGATGGGATTTATGCATCGATGGTAGACATAAATGTTTGTAGTTATATATAAATATCATATCATACCGGATGGTTTAAAAGGTGAACTATTATATTAAACATACAATAAAATCAGTCAAAATTGAAAAGTACAAATCAAAATCAGTCTAATATGATATCGTATCATATCATTTAAAATTATTTTGGGCATGAAAATTTTCATAATTTTGTAAATGATACATTAATGATTCGACCATTGAACCATTTTAAAAATTAAACTATATGTTACAAATAATAATATTAATATTTATAAATTTATTATGTTTATTATAATATAAAGCTTAACCGATAAGCAATTTAATTTGTGAGTTATTGAAAGAACGTAACCAATGTACCATTATTCCGCTACTCTAATAAGTACAATATCGATAAGACTTTCAATATTCTTAGGGAGTGTTTGTTTCATGGTATAGATTTATAATCTTAGGAATCACATTCTTGAGTATATTTTACTATATAATTGGTTGAGATTTATATTTGTGGGGAATACTGACATTCATGAGAATAACTTGAAATTATGTTTGTTTATGATTTATATTCCTCGAAGTAGGAGATATAATTATCGAAATACTTGTATTCTAAAAATGTTAATTTATTTATCATTATAGATATATAGTTAAGAAAGAAAGATTAACATTTTTATGTGATATGACTAAGACAACAAATTTACGCTAAATGATACTTTACAAAACATATAATATTATTATCAAGGAAAAATCAAGTATTATCCTTTCATCGTTATGTAGAAATCGTTTCAAAGAACAATTATGTCGTACTTTTATTCACTGAGCAATGCAAAATATATATACGTAGGGAGACCTATAATTCCTCTATTCTATTTAAGAATAATATTTGTACACATATTTCACAGTTGTACAAATCCCTAATTTGTAGCTAAAGGAATAATTGACTATCTAAATTAAGTAATAAAACATTTTCTAATCTTAACACCTCCACTCTAGTTGGTGCATGGATATTGCATATTTCCAACTTGAATAAAGACTCATTAAACACTTTGCTTATCACTCCTTCAGTGAGAATATCAGCTAACTGTAATTCAGATCTTATAAATGGAAATGAAATTATTCCAGCTTCAAGCTTTTCTTTGATGAAATGTCTATCAATCTCCACATATTTTGTTCTATCATGTTGGACAGGATTATGGGAAATTATTATTGTTGATGTATTGTCACAATACAAATTCGTAGTCTCCTTAGGTTTAAAACTCAAATTTGAAAGAACATTTCGTACCCATAAAAGTTCACATACCCCTAGTGTCATTCCTCTAAACTCTGCTTCAACACTAGACCTGGATACTACCAGTTGTGTTTTACTCCTCCAAGTTACAAGATTCCTCCCTAGAAAGGTGAAATATCCAAAAGTAGACCTTTTATCATTTTTTTGAACGTGCCCAATCAACATCATTGTATCATTTTACCTTCATGTTCCCATGATTTGAGAACAAGATTCCTTTTCCAGGGGTGGACTTCAAATATCTCAAAATCCTCTCAACAACATCCATATGAGCCTTGTGTGGATCATCCATAAATTGACTAACTACATTCACTACATAAGTAATATTTGGACGTGTATGGAACAAGTAAATTAGTTTTTCCACCAGCCTCTGGTACCTTCTCCTGTCTGTGGTAGCAAAATTTAAACATTGAAAGATGATGTGATTTTATTCAATTGGTGTATCAATTGGTTTACACCCAAGCACCCTAGTTTCAGATAATAAATCAAGAGTATATTTTCTTTGGCAAAAGAAAATACCATGCTTTGATCTAGCCACTTTAATACCCAAAAAATATTTGAGGTTTCCAAGTTGTTTAATCTCAAATTCAGATGAAAGATACTGTTGTAAACTAGAAAATTCATTCTCGTCATTTCCTGTACTATCATATCATCTACATAAATAATTAAAGTAGTAATTTTACCTTTTCTTTTCTTCAAAAATAAGGTGTGATCATAATTACTTTATCTATAGCCAAAAGTCTTCATAGACTTAGTGAACCTTCCAAACCATGCTCTTGGGGGTTGTTATAATCCATTAGAGCCTTCTTTAATTTGAAAACCTTCATTCCATTTGAATATGTCATGCCTGGTGGGGAATCCATATAAATTTCTTTTGAAATTTATCCATGAAGGAAAACATTTTTCACAGAAGAAGAGGCCAGTCTTGGTTTGCTGCTAGTGACAAAATTATTCTCACAGTGTTGAGTTTGCCTACCGATGCAAACGTCTCTTGATAATCTACACCATAAGATTGAGTATAACCGTTAGCCATTAGTCTTGTCTTATACCTCTTAAAAGTTCGATCTGCTTTGTGTTTAATTGTGAAAAAACATTTGCACCCCATTGTTTTCTTCCCTCTTGGTAAAGACACAAGATCCCAAGTGTTATTTTTTTACAAAGTTGCCATCTCCTCAACCATTGCTTATGTCCATCTAGGATCTGCCAAAGTCTCTACATTACTAGGAATAGACATTAAGGATAATTGAGATACAAATGATGCATTTGAGTGATATAACTTTTTAGATGACACATATTTACTAATGGGATATTTAATTTTTTTCTAGGAGGTCTGGTTCATATCTGGTTGGAGGTTGACCATGGTTAGAACGCGGTGGAAGAATATATTGGACAATAGTAGACTCAATGTTAGGCATGTTGTTGGTCTCATGCAAACCATGATCAGTTTCATGATTAGTTTCATTCAAATAAGAATTAATTTCAGAATTGAAAATAGGACCAACTTCATCTATAATTGTATTATCAAGGATAGGATCAAGAGATAGTTGTGAAGAATCACATTGAACATGTGGATAAGATTGGTGGTGGTAGACAAAGTGGAGGGTTGTATTATCTTGAAAATGTTTCACCCTAAACTCATTAAGGAGGATTGGCTTATCTTGCACGTGAGAACATACAAGATAAAAATAATAAAAATGAAATTTGGCAATGGCATAGACGATTTGGACATGCATCTTTTGGTTATCTAAAAAAATTGTTTCTGTCGTTATTTCAAAAATGCAATATTTCAGATTTTCTTTATGAAACTTGTCTAATGGCGAAAAGCTATCATGTTGTTTTTCCTTTAAGCAATAAAAAAATTGTGTTTCCTTTCTCATTAATTCACACAGATGTTTGGGGGCCTGCCTCGCAATCTACACATACTGGAAAAAATGGTTTGTTAGTTTTGTTGATAATTGTAGATGCATAACTTGGGTATATTTGCTTAAACATAAAAGTGATGTGTGTGGTGTGTTTTCTTCCTTTTATTAGATGATAATTACACATTTTAACATATGCATAAAAGTCATTAGATCAAATAATGGAGGGGAATATTTTAGGACTGTATTAATAGAGTTTATAAAGTCTAAAGGCATTTTGCATTAAACTATATGTGTTTATTCACTCCAACAAAATGGACTGACTGAGAGGAAAAATAGACATATATTAGAAATGACAAGATCACTTTTAATAGAGGGTAATGTTCCATCTCATTTATGGGGAGAGGTTGTGAACTCTGCGGTTTATTTGACTAATCGAACTCCTTTTAGTGTGCTTAACTTTAGAAGACCTCTAGATGTATTGTCTGATCATTGTGTTCTTCCTCCCCTAGTTCACTTAATACCTCATATTTTTTGATGTGTTATATATGTGCACTTACACCCACATCAACAAACAAAGCTTAAACAAAAAAGCTATTAAATATGTTTTTGTTGGGTATGGATCAACTCAACAAGGTTATTGTGCTTACCATCCAACATCAAAGAAATTTTATATTTCTATGGATCTGACTTTTCATGAAGATAAATATTTTTATGTTGATTGTTCACTTTGGGGGGAGAATATGAGTGAAGTGCAACATCAAGGTGTTAAAATGTGTGATATTGATACACAATTATATTGTGAAGACGAATTATTGTGTGAGAATCACTCTGTAGGAAATAAGCCAATCCTAGATATTGGAAGTTCACTTTTTGATAATACATCCCCTTCTAATCAAAAGAGAGGTGTCCCAATCGTCTATGTCATAGCCAAATTTCCTTTTTTATTATTTTTATCTCGTATGTTATCACTTTCAAGATAAGCCAATTCTCCTTCATGAGTTTGTTGTGAAACATTTTCAAGGTAATATAACTGTCCACTTTGTATATCACTGCCAATCTTCTACTTTGTATGTATGTTCTGAAGAAAACAATGGGTTGGGTAAAACATAACACAGGAATATGATTTGGTTAATTTATTAATAGAGAGAAGATTACAATTCAATGTTGGAATAAACAAAACATTGGGTACTGATAAGGAGGGTGAAAGGGATACTGTACCAACACCTTCAATAGGAGAGGAGACTCTATTAGCATTAGAAATGAATGTTTTAGAACTTCTAGGAGAAAATTAGTAAATATGTGAGGATCGCAAGTCATATGGTTACTAGCACCTGAATCAATCATCCAATCTCTACCCTTAGTAACAATAGAAAGGTTAAAGGTAGAGTTAGAAATACCTGACTTGGTTACAAATCCAACACTAGCACAAATATGACTTTTAACATTTTATGCCTTGTTATTGGAAGTAGTTTTGCCTTTTGGATGCCAATTTGGATAGCTATGGAGTTGAAATCATGTCTCCACAACATGATTATCCCCATTGTAGTGGGTACACTTGTGGAATCCTTTCTTCGAATACTTTTTTACAACAAATGCAGATTCCTTAGTAGACTCACTGCCTACCATAGCCTCTTGGCGATTTGCTTATACACAAATAGTTGCATAAACTGATTGAACAATCGGAAAGGGGGTGATAGCAAAGATACGGCCACGAACTCCATCCAAATGTGAATCCAAACCAGACCAAAAGACATAAACTCATTGAGAATTTACCATCTTGTTATACTTCTCAATATCTTTAGTGCATTCCATGGTACAATCTTTAATACCATCATAGTCTTGCCATAACCTCTACAATTTGCCAAATTATGTAATAACATATCCTCCATTTTATGAGTAGAGATTATATCACGATATAATTCATATGCGCTGGATGCATCTTGGTTGACTGAGTATGTCTCCTTCGCAATCTCCTAAATTTCCTTTATCGTAGTTCGGCGAATGAAGAGGGATATGATTTCTTTGGACATAGAGTCCAGAAGCCAAGACTTGACAAAGCATTTTTCATCCTCCCATGCTTCATATTCATCAGATTCCTTATTTTTTGGTGCCGACTTTGATCCAGTGATGTTACCCCAATGTTTTATACCTCTGATTTATTTTGTGCATTCAACGACCACTCAACATAGTTTGTGCCATCAAGTCGTCATGGGGTGAGCGCTTCATTATGGGTAATAGCGGAAGTCTCTGAATAAGATCTATTTTTATTAGAAGAAGCCATCAGAAATTAACCAAAGAAACCAACAAGCCATTGATTCCTGTATTATAGACATCGTGTTTGCTCTAATACCATGTAAAAGTGGTTTGAAAGAATAATTTTTTGGTACTTTTATTCATTGAGCAATGAAAATATATACATAGGGAATCCTATAATTCCTCTATTCTATTTAGGAATAATATTTGTACACATATCTCACAACTGTACAAATTCCTAATTTGTAGCTAAAGGAATAATTGATTATCTAAATTAAGTAATAGAATATTTTCTAATCTTAACACATTATATAGGTTGACATTACATATATAATATATAATATATAAATCTAAATAAAAAGAAAACTTAAGAATGAAAAATAATTACAATGGGAAAGTTACAACTTTTAGATATCAGGATGAAACATTTCCAGGCTATTCTATAAGAATAAGAAAGCATTGAAACATGAGAATATATTTACCCTAGGAAATTTTTATTTCCAAGATTATTTTATACAACTTGGAATAAACACATTTATACACTATTCCTAAGAACTATTCTCAAGAATATTTAGTATTATGAGCAAATTTCTTTTATTGTCAATTTATTATTATTATTATTATTATTATTATTATTTTCTTATAATATTATCAATTAAAATTAAATAATATAATATTTTTGACGATTTAAAGACAAAATCAAATGTGAAGGAGAAATGTTTTTTTATTATCACGTTTTTATTATCAAACTATTATTTATTTGTATATTTTTACTAGTAAAAATGAGAAGAATAATCTTACTTGACATTGGCTAGGTTTTGATAATTACGCCAACATTAATAAAATAAGAAAAATATTGAAGGTCTTGAAGTATGGAAAACACAAGTTGGAAGATAAAAGTTAGAGTAATTATCTATTTTGGCCCCTCATCTTTTTTTGTGGGTATCAATTTAGTCCCTAAAAAATTTAAGTGATATTTTCGTCCCCAACAAATTTAATATCGAGTCACGTTAATCCTTTCGTCATGGTGGCTCCGTTAAATATAAAGAATTGATGGTGTGGCACGTTAAGTATTGACTTGGCCTCTACAGGATGGCCCTACGTGTACTGATTGCCATGTCATCCTTCAGAATTTTTTTGGTAATTATATTCCTCACAAAACGATGTCATTTTGTTAAAGTAATTTTTTTTAATAAAAATGATAGCACCATCATCTTCTTCTTCCCCTTGTACTCTACTATCTCTTCCTTATCCTTCAAACCCATAGGATACCATTTACCATTAGTTACTACTGCCACCGTGAACTCCGCTGAGAATTTGTTGGCGATGCCGTATAAGAACTAGGGCAAAAGATTAAGAAGAAAAGAATCAAGGCAGTGATGAACCGAGTCAAATTGGGTTTTTAGCGTAGCTTGTTTTTCTTATTGCTATACGTACACTTATTCTTCTTGTTGCTGTTCTTCTCATCTATAAATTTATATTCACGGTGAGAAGAGATTATCAAATCAATGGAGGATCGGGAACGAATGAGAGAGGATTAGAATCGGGTGAGTTTGGTTTCACTCTTCTGAAAGTGTGCATGTCAAGAGGAACACTTTGAAAAGCTCTCCTTGAATGTCATGGTTTTGATGAGGACAACTTGTGACTAAAAGAGCTTGAAGATCACCAACAAATCAATGTGCTTAAGTCTTTATTTGGTACTAGGCTTAGACTAGATTCTAGTTTAAGTTGAGTCGAAGGCTTAGGGCACTTAATACATGTCTCATATGCATATATCTTTTAAATCATTTCATCCATGAGATATGTCATTCATAATATGTTCATGCATTACATAAATACATGTATATGTGCATTCAAGGCATAAACTAAGTGTTAAACATGTATCATCTAAGTGCATAACGTATTTGATATTTTGTATTTAAAAATACACTTTTAATTGATGTTAATCGATTAACCAATCCTTTAATCGATTAACCCAACTGCTGTGAAAAGTGGTTGCTACTGGAAAACGTTTTTAAAATGTTGTTAATCGATTAAGGCATTACGTTAATCGATTAACCTAACTGATTGTTAAGTTGTTGGAACTGAAAAACTGAAAAACAGAATCAGTAATGATTTTGAATCACGTTAATCGATTAAGATGGCATTTAATCGATTATCTGGGGTTCTGGACTGATTCTTTATAAACTGCGTTTTCAGAATTAATCTCATAAGTTGCATGTTGCATTTATTAGAGAGTTAGAGCATTTTACGTGTTAATTGTTGCATCTATTTGTTAAGTGCATTTGTGAGTTTAGAAATGAGAGATTCTATGCTTTAGGATTGAGTGCATTTCATGTTATAATTTCTCATGTTTTCCCTCACATGTTCATGCATATTTTGATGCTTTTTCATGAAGTTTTATGATTCTGTAACTTCTGTTTTCATAACTAATACTTGTCATTTCACATGAGTTTGTGTTAGATGTGCATTAGAGTAAAGCCTTCTTGTTATATTTGAGCTTAGAAATAGCTTTATTTTACTCTTGTAATTGTTGTATAATTGTTGTAAAGGGAATCTCGTGGTGTCTTATCACCGTTAGAGATTGAGTGTTTCTTCATTGCTTAGAGTGTAAGAAAAGGAAAGAACGAGAGATTCTTTGGCTGGGGCTACGCCGAAAGAAACGTTTTCTTTGTCGGTAGGAAGGGAGTCAAACCATTGAATGGTTTCTTTGTTTTCTTGTAATTTGCTAAGTGTTGTAATTGAATAATGTGTATGTAATTACATTGATTCGGTTATAGTGAAGGAAATCTCCCAAGTCAGCCGGGAGGCCTGGATGTAGTTTGCAGTGGACAGCAAACGAACCAGGATAAAAATTCGCGTTGCAGGATTTGTTTTCTCTCTCTCTCTTTGCTGTTTTTCAATCGATTAATTTGTATATTGGATTCAAATTGATACATTCTGTTCGTATGCTATACTGGATGCTATTCTGATATACAATCTATAAGCTCTGTTATTCGTT
>NW_017727921.1:41427-58371 GCF_001865875.1 Lupinus angustifolius
GTGTTGATTTGCGAAAAGCGGTAATTCTAACCGCGACACCTATTCAACCCCCCCCCTTTTAGGTGTATTGTAACCACTGATACCTAACATCTTCTTCTTTTTTGAAGCTTCCGTGGTGAAACCCAAAAAACAGAGGATGTTACCATTTTAGGGGAGTTTAATTTTGGGGTCAAAAACAACGATATGCCTTACTAGCTATTACGTTTGAGAGTTTAATTTTAGGGTCAAGCATGGTCTTGGATGTTACCATTTTAGGTGAGTTTGACTTGTATATGAAAAAGGTTTCTGAATTTTTAAAGAGAAGAAGAAGAAGAAGATGGGGCTGTAATTTTTATTAAAAAATATTACTTTAATAAAACCACGTCGTTTTATGAGGAAACAAATACCAAAAATATTCTGAATGATGATATGACAACCAGTACATGTAGGACCATCCAGTAGAGGCCAAGTCAGTACTTAACGTATCATGCCAACAACTCCGATACATTTAACAGAGCCAAAATGATAGAATGACTAACGTGACTCGATGTTGATTTTGTTGGGGACCAAACTGTTTAAAAAATTTTAAGGGACTAAATTGGTACTCACGAAAAATATGATAGACCAAAATGGTTAATTATTCTAAAATTTAATTTGCTCTCTAGTTTTAGGTATTATTTTTATAGTCATTTAAATTTTGACTTCACATAAAGATCTTGAAAAATATTATGCAAAGTTTTAAAGGGGTGGGAAATAGTTACAAGATTCTAATAGGGAGTTTTCAGAAAACCAAGTAACAAATTACTTGAGAGAGAGTAACAAATTACTTAATTGAAAAGCAGGCTCACTAACCGATTATTGTATAGGGTAATCAATTACACATTTGAACAGTAAAGTCTAATAACAAATTACTGCGAGATAGTGAATAATTATTTAATGTTAGTAGTATTGTTTCGAATTTGAAACTCAACCAGCACATACCCAAAGAAACTAGTATATTCCCAAACGATTTGTACCTTGTCGAATGGAACTCGAAACCCTTCTAAATACTATAAAAACCTTCCTAAACATCTCAAAATGCACAATACTTTTATAAACTTTTGAGAATATTTTTTATCTTTCATTTTTTCTGGAAAAAGCGAGTTAAGTGTGATATTGAGTTAAAGTGCTCTTGCAAAGGATTCATACATTAAATAGAACATATTTAGTGATCCTAAGCATTCAAAAAGTCTTGTTCTACTTCATAAAACTATAGATCATTGTGGGGTTTGGTGAGTGTTTAGGTATTAAGAATATGGTGTTCTTTCTTGAGGAAATTTGAAGGTTCTATAGGAGAGTCTTAGAGTGAGACTTGTAAAAGAAATTCAAATTGAAAAGTGGAAATTCTTTGAATTACATAAAGGGGACTGAATGTAGTTTTCACTTGAAGAATATGAACTAGTACATCATTCTCAAAAACTCTAATCAATTGATTGTTTGAGTTTTTCTTTGAAATTTTATGAAAATTAATTGATTGTTTGTTACTTATTTAAAGATAATATAATAATTTTTGGACTTTACAAAGTTGCCAGGGTGTTTCCACCCAAAAAATGGTTTCCGCCCCACTACTACATTTCTAAAGGGTCAAATAATTATTTTGTGTTTATCTTTGAGCATTAAAATGATTTTTTTGTTTTATAAAAATTATTGTAGTATTGTTATATAAAAAGATATTTTGTTTTACTATCATATGATCAAAAAAATAACAAATTCAGCTATTAAATTGGGAGCCAGAATAATAAATTCAATTTTTTTTCTTTAATGCAATAAAGGAAAATTTTCTAAATTCCTTGAGTCTCTCTTTATTTTTAATAAAAGATTTGATTTGTTATTGAAACATGTGCCAAAATTATGCTATATACAAAGGTTTAAGCAGCACAGAAATTATCCACAAAAAATTATCGACATAAAAGAGAAGAAAGTATACTTTATGCATTGCGTGCAAAGTATCAAAAAAAATCCAGAAAGTGAAGATACACAAGAAAAGTATCACTAAGAGGAAAACGTGTTAAGAAGAATAGAGCTGCACAAGAACCAATTTAAAAAGGTTAGTGTTATCTTTCTACTTTTAGTTTTATCTTTCTACTTTTAGTTTATTTAACACTTGTTTGCATTTGAACAACCAAAAGTATCTATCCATGGGCAACACTAATTTTTTTGGTTTTGTTCCTTTCATCAAAAGAAGACAAATCATAATTGTTAAAAACTAATGACAAGAAAAGAATGCATTATGTGAATTATGTTGATTGGGAGGCATGCCTTCTCTTAAAATGTAGCAGCACACATTTTCACTGGTTTTTTCTAAGTTCCCTAAAGAACCGCTACCACAAAGATGCACAAAATGCACATTTCTAAGTCCCAAAATGTATCAGTCTATTTTCAATACTATTACACGATATATTATAGGCAGGTTTGTAAGTCGACATCGGTATTGGAGAGATTATATGCCCTGCTTGGCAGTCAATCAGTGGTTTTTGGCGTCGTCCCTCCTCTGCACCATTGCTGGAGGGATATTGATCCTCTTTCCATAGCCTTTTTCAATTCAAACAGTCCCGAGATCACTTCCCTTTCCACCGCAAGGAACAATGAGGCTTGCATTTCCGGCAGGGAAGGGGTGGGCTCAATAAATGTGCCACTCATCTTGGTTCTTTTGACACGAAGAAGAGAATCATGTCTAAGGCTGCATCTCACGGGTGCTGTTAAGTGCAAAATTGATCTATATTAGTATATTTAACACCTAACTTTATGACATTTATAACTTAATCAACTTAAATAATTCAAAAAATGCATATACTTGATTGAATATTTGTTTTATTGGCTAAGGGTTACCCTCCAGTAGTTTTTGTAGGCTTAAACTGAATAGAAGAACAAAAAAATTGAAGTTTTTGGGCAAAACTCGACCATACTCAATGCATAGATCATGCTTGGTAAATTTGATTGGATCTAATAGTTGCGCTCAACGCCAGTTCCACGTTCAGTGCCAATTATGTGTTAAGCATATAAATTCGAAGAATTTAAAGCTTTGCTACTGTCCATAATACGCTTAGTGCAGCTCCCACCGAAAGCCACGCCCATCACCGAAAGCCACGCCCAGCATAGCCTAGTGCGTCGAAGATTTACGCTTAGCGCCAGAAGACACACCTAGGCATTATGGTGCGTCCAAAATTCACGCTCAGTACATTAACGGTGCGTTGAGTATAGAAGTAAGATTCAGAACATTATTTAAAGGCTTCTCCACACTTCATTTAACACACTTACTTTTTTCTTTGAGTTGTACTTTTCTTTTAGCTAGATTTTAGAGAGTTTAGTTCACTTAGTTCATCAAAACTAAGTGTAACCATCATACGTGATAATCGTTACTCGATTGTGTGTGGTTCTACTACTCCATGAGTGTATTATCCTTATCATTCTTACATTGTATGGTTATGAGAAGTTAAGCATCCTTTAGTTGGGGTTGTATGTAGCACAAACTTGATATAACCACTCTTGACTCATTAATATTCTATGAAGTTCGTTTCCATTTTGAGTCGTGTATTTTTTGCTTTAGTATTGATCAAATTTTTGCATGAACTTAGAATATTTACTTAAGCACTTTGTGCATTATTCTAAACTGCATTACTCAACAAGTATTGCATTTGCTAGACATAGACTTGTATTATTTACCATTGCATGCATGTCACGTTTTTTGTATCTAGACATAGAGCTAATATAGTGATTTCATGACTCTCAAACTAGATAACATATGTTACTAACATAGATATATGTTTAAAGGTTCATAAAACTGAATTGTATCATTGTAGTTATTATAGATAGATCTACCTATAATAAACTAGATGGAGATAAAAATATTTTTCATCTCCTTCCTTTCTACCTAGGTTACCTTGTAAAATAGTATATGGTAGTTCTTATTTACCAGACTTCTCGTGACACGGTAAGGTCAAATCTTGAGAAATTATCATAAATATTTCAATTTAAATCTAAATTTTTTATATTATGAAACAATAATAATTTCTAAACAATTTTTTTGAATAGAATACTTTCTAACAAATATATGAATCATAAATCTTAAAATTGTTCTAAACATAAATTAACAACGAAATAAATGAACATGTCCTTCCAATTTAAATATTTATATTTAAATTTTACATTCAAATCTCAAATAAATTAAAAGTCAAAAGTTCATCATAATCTTAAATATTAAAAAAACAATAGCTTCTAAAAGAAGCTGAAATCTTTACAGAATGTAGACTCAGTGGAAAATGACGTGCTTCAATTGATTAAAATGATTACTATTTTGTAACTAAAAAACATTATTGTTTATTTTTTGAACTCATAAATATGTATTTAAATGTTTGTTCATAATATTATCTTAAATTATAAACACCAATAATTTCTAAAAACCATCTTAATTAAATATTATCTAAGAAAATACATTAATTATAAATATTAAAATCCTTATAAATTATATATTGAAACTTATGCAACAAAAAAAATCTATTTAACTTATCTAAAATTTTCCATTGTAATCTTTTATCTCCATGTTATTTATGGTAGAAATAAATGTTTGTAGTTATATATAAATATCATATCATATTGAATGGTTCAAATGGTGAAATATTATAATAGAAATACAATTAAATTTGTCAAAAACAAAAATTAAATATAAAAATCCGTTATATGTGATATCATATCATGTCATTTAAAATTATTTTGAGCATGAAAAAATTGATAATTTTCAAAATGACACATTAATAATTTGAACCTTAAAAATGATAGTTGTTTGTAACATATTCGACCATTGAACATTAAACCCAAGTAATAATATTTATATTTATAATTTATTATATTTATTATAATATATAGCTTAATTGATATTAAGTTTAATTAGTGAGTATTGATTGATCGTAACCAATGTACCACTATTCCACTACTCTAACAATTAATATTGATAAGACTTTCATTATTCTTAGGAAGTGTTTGTTTCATGGTATATATTTATAATCCTAGGAATCACATTCCCATGAATGCTATTATCAGGAATGTTATTCTTGAGCGTATTTAAATATATAATTGGTTGACATTTATATTTATTGGGAATGTTGACGTTCAAGAGAGTAACTTGAAATCATGTTTGTTTGTGATGTATATTCCTCGAAATAGGAGATATAATATCAAAATATTTTTATTCTGAAAATATTATTCTATTTATCATTATAGTTATATAGTTAAGAAAACAAAATTAACATTTTTTTGTAATATGACTAAGACAACAAATTTAGGCTAAATGATACTTGAACACAACTACATAACCAAAATTTGTTATTTAATTACTTATCTAGTAAGTATTTAGTATAGAAATTATTTTTTAGTTACTTATACTAAACTCAGGCGGAAGAGGAATCAAGAGATTAGAAGAATGAATACAACATCTCTAGTAGGAATGACTGTAACACCATTTTCCTATCGTTTAAAGCAATTACATACAAGACCATCATTTACGATATTGGTTAATTATATTTTCCTTTTTACGAAAATAGCGTATAAATTTTTTTTTCTTTATAACATATGGACATATGGTCCTTTCATAACTCACCACTTAAACTATAGACTAAACAACAATACAACATAGTAACATACACATATTTATATATATAGATCATTAGTTCAAAAAGCGTCATAGTCCACAAAAAAGAGTACATCATCCAAGTCATGCCATCCACATATACACTCCAGCATAATAGGACATATATATACACACGCAAAAGATCTTATCGTTGGGTGTACACTGAACTCACAACAACCGCACCAAAAGAAAACTATACGGTCATACCATGCATAAACAGATTGTCAGAATCTCGACCCAACATCCTCCAACTACTGTCCCTCATAACTACCCTCCTCAGGGTCTTCCTCTAGATCCTCATCATCACTGGAAATATATATAATATCCTCTCTAACCATAGGCTCGGCTGGCGCAGGGTAGTATGATGGTGAAGGAGATAGTCGGGCCCTCCTTATCGAGCCACGAATATCAGCCTCGTCATTTTGAATCCTCCCACGTACCCCATGAGAAGAGGACCCAGGAGCAAACTCCAGATTCTCTCTCACAGCAATAGTGGATGAATCCATATGACTCTCCCATAAAGAAAGACATCGGATACATCGACAAGTCTGAACTCCTCGAGTCGTCTCAGTACGACTAGTCAGGGTCACAGGTGGTCCCCCAGCAGAACGTCTCACCGAGGCTCTGGGTGTACACTGGAATGGCGCAACCCTACGTGTCTGGGCATGATAGGATCCAGAAGATAGGTTAAGAGGAGCAGTAGGAGATGGAATATACCTGGCAGGAGCAAGATGAGGCATGCGTCGTAACTCGTAACCGTCTGGTATGTGCATGATATAGACCGCTGGAACGGTATAGCAGCGGGGGAGTATCACTCTATGCATGTCTGAGTACGAACACCTGATTTCTATGTCTCCCCTAAATACCGCCCTAGACCGGTCCACCTCAACCTCCCCCGACAGGAGAGGCATTATCTCTACTCGACAAGGAGGAACCACAAAAGAAGCCTCTGAGTCTATCACTACCTGTAATGTGAGATTGGAGAGTAAACATCTCTATATAAGATAAACAATCAACAATTAATAAAGTCATAACATAAAACAGATCAAACAGGTATTAATATAATAATTTAATCATATGTATGAGCATGACGTAATAATGAATGCACTCGTTAATCTCATGAGACCAATTATTTTTTAGATGAATGCATGGAGAAAACGTCTCCTAACTAGGCCCCTAACGATACCTCAACAGCAATGGTACCGACTGATTGAGCCCGACCAGCCATTTTCTGTTCTTAGGAAGCGAATAGGATGAATACAACGCCTTGCCTACCATTGGTAACCTAAAGGCATATAACTATCATGCACTCAATAGCGCCGGAAATACCATCTGGTTGGCAAAGATAACCGCTGCATCACCCTGAGCACGATACCTTCAAGGGGGTGTCAGAGGTCGTTGTAGTTACTGCGAAGAGTTCTGTCGGCTCAAGGGAGCTACCCTATTCCTGAAAAATCAATCTCCACCCATAATGTCCCCTCAACCAAGTCACACAGACAAGGTACTCCTCTGGGTTCTCAACATAATCTCAGTGTCGTATCTTCCCGCAGACTATGTTACAAAGAGTATACATAGTGACATGAATCTTCCGATTCATACAAAGTATAGTTTTTTTCTTTTTAAAAAGAAGAATCAGGGGAAGCCTTTTGAGTGTAATAACAAAAAAATTTCATTGAAACTCAATTATAACATTTTCTTCAAGTTCTAACTCACTGGCTTATTGATCAAAAGGATTTTCTAATCATTGTAAAAATACGCTAGTTTTGATATAAATCAGAAAAACATTTCCCCTTCATCCTTCGTCAAATATTTTATAAGAAAAACTTTCATTCTTTAAGTTTCATCAAGAATTTTCATATGCTATGCCATGAGAATGTTTGATGACAGTTCAATAGTCAACTCAACAATATGTCATCAACAGAATATCAGTACTTTCATTATCAAACTTTCAGTCATAAAACACCTAAATGAGGCTCTAGACATTAGAACATACACAAATATCTAGTTTGGATATAACTAAAATCTTGATTAGGGACGAAAAGATTTTCAGAGACGCTATTGGTTTAAAACTCAGAACTTGACTTAGGAGGCTCGGATTCGCTTCAGAAAAGCTTTAGAAAAATTATTATCGTGAGATACACACGTTATCTTCATAAAACAGAGTACTAATATAAGTTTAGTCTCATAAAACTCAGAATTTATAAACCATAAGGCAATTTGAAACATAGGCTAACATATAGTCAAAAAATAGATAGTTTGGAGTGCCAACTAGGGACTGTTTTCGTTTTTTCCTTTAAACTGTGATGATTTCGAATTTTTCTTGTCCATGAAAGAATGATATTTAGCTAGGAATTTAAAATATGAACACATGCATATATTATATGTAAAATTTGGACGTTAGGAACTCAAGTTATCAAGGAATTAAGGTATTAGGGTTTTCCTTAACTCTTGAATACTTGGGACGATTTGCATGGCTTCTTAGCCTTCAAAATTTTCGAGTTCTAACCTTTGGAATGAGTTAAAGATCATGAGTTCAGTTTGTTAAACAAAGCTTATAATACATGCAAGGGTTTTTCAATCCTAAACACCCTAGGACAATCACAATAACACTTAAAATACCCCTTTGGATCTATGAACAACACAAGGAGGTGATTGGGTTTAGAAACCCTTTCACCACGAAATTCTTGGGATAAAAAGACCCACACACAGAAGATTTCCAAAATTCAAAGAGTTCTAAACCTAGTCATGATCATTTCTAACACAACCTTAAGCTTACAACTCAACAACAACCACAACAATGCACGATTTCCCTAACCACACTTAGAGCAGAATTTTTAAAACAATAAGAACAGCCCTTGCATGTCATTTTTTCGTGAATCAGAGGTGAAATTTGAGGTCTCCATACCTTGAAATGTTTGGGTAGAGTCTTTGAAGAGAAATTAGGAGGAAATCCAAGCAAACTATATACTATAATCCATAGTTGCACCACTTTTAGTTCATGAAATCTTAATGAGAATCCAACCAACAAAATCTTAAGAAAGTGTAGATTAAAAGCCATGGAGGTGAACTATATACCTTGGGGATTCATATTTCTCACTTGCATGTGAGTTTGGATAAGAATATGGAGGCTATCTCCCTTCCTCCTTGGTGCTAACATTAGGAAGAAAGAGTGGAGAAGATGTGTAAAGATGGAGTGTTGGTGAGGAGGTGTGAGAGTGTGAGAATTCAGCCCCACACCCCCTTTAAGGTCATGTATATATAGGTGTTAGGGATAAGTTTGTGGAGGAAGATATTTTGGGTTGGGTGTCATTAAGATTCAAACAAGGATTAGGTAATTTAGGAAAGTTTTATATGCATAATGTGGTATTTGGTTTAAGCAATTAGTATAGTGCATGGATGTGTTTTCTTGTGCTCTAAGACACCTTAATATAATCTTAAAAAATGTCTAGGGGAGTATAGATGATAGTTCAAGTACTCAAAGAACTGATAGAAAAGATCACAGGCACTCTCGGGCAATTCAGTTCAAAGGTACATTAAAACCAACACTTTTTCTAGAGACTTTTAACTAAGTTATTTATCATAGCATAACACTAAGATAATAACTTTCTATCCTCAAAACTCAACATCAATAAAGCATTATGAAATCTAATAGGTTAGGTGGTCACTTAGACCAATTCTAGTTAAAATTCTAAAACCATACATTACCCGATAACAACTAGACTTTAAACTTGGACAGCTTTGAAACTAAGTAGGTCAACTTATTTTCAAAGCAATTATTAAAAATTTAGCATTCTAATATCAAGAAAATCTAATCACATACATAAGCACACACACGCACACACACACACACATATATATATAGCCCTATGTCTACCTAAGCAAGGTGCTGAAAGGAGGGATGTTACAATGACAATGAGTCTAGATGGGTCCGAGTAGTGCACTACTCAGATCCGCTCTATTCGACCATTTTGAGACTCAGGCCCACCTCGTATCCGCGCAAGTACCCACTTAGTCGGCTAACCACAGGTCCTTGGGTCCCTAGCGGATCTTTGGACACCCATAAATTCAGAAAATATTAAAACAATGAAAATGACTTAAATATTATTTGTGCATGTGTTTCTTATAATCATGTGTGTTATTATTGACAATCAAAAAATGAATAAAAATGATAATAACAAATACAAAATATAACTAAAGTATAAGTACACAACTTTAAATTGTCACTTAAATATAATTTTTTACTAATTTGTTTTAAAATAAGACAATAAAACATATCAAATATCTAATATCCATCCATCAACATAACATTACTCCTTAATTATATAGATTAGTTAACAAATATAACATCACTTCTTAAGAATATAACGTCATAATTGAAAATACGTTTAGTTATTATTCTATATACATATATTCAAGAATTGCAGGTCTAGGTACTCGTGAGGCTGGATACCTTATTACCTAGATTTAGATTTTAAAATCTTTGACTCAACCTACCCATAGTCCATAAAATAGACTCAAACCTGATCCGATGCAGGTATTACTAAATCTTTGACACATTGTTATCCCTAATCTCTGAAAATTCAATAATAGAATTGACAACAGATAGAATATTATAATTAATAAAAATCAAGTTTTATCCTTTCATTATTATGTAGGTTGACACTACATATATAAATATAAATCTAAATAAAAAGTAAACTTAGGAATGAAACATAAGTACAATTGGAAAGTTAAGTTTTTTAGATACGAGGATGAAACATTTTCAAGCTATTCCATGGGAAAAAGAAAATATTGAAACATGAGAATATATTTTCCCTAGTAAAGTTTGATTCCAGTGATTAATTTATTATAACTTGAAATAAAAACATTTATATAACTGAAACAAATATCCCTTTAATATTAGGAGCAATTTTATTTTATTATGAAGTTATTATTATTATTATTATTATTACTTTCTTATAATATTATCAGTTAAAATTGAATAATATAATACTTTTGAGGATTTAAAGATAAAATCAAATGTAAAGTAGAGATTATTTTTATTATCACATTGTTATTATTAAAATATTATTTCTATGTATATTTTTACTAGTAAAAAATGAGAAGATTTTTACTTGATTTTGGTTATGTTTTGATGAATATACCAACATTAATAAAATAAAATAAAATGTTGAAGGTCTTAAGTCTGGAACACAGAAGTTCAAATAAATGATTTAATCTGCTTTGTGGTTCCGGGTATTATTTTCATAGTCATTTTAATTTTGACTTCACATAAATATCTTGAAAAATGTTTTACAAAGCTTTAAAGGGATAGAAAATAGTTACAAGGTTCTAAGAGGGAGTTTTCAAAAAACCAGGTAACAAGTTACTTGAGAGAGTAACAAATTATCTAATTGGAAAGAAGGGCCACTAAATGATTACTCTATAGGGTAATCAATTACACATTTGACCAATAATGTCCAATAACAAATTACCTCAAGTTTGTGACCAATTAATGTATGCTATTAGTATTATTTCGAATTTGAAACTCAATAAGGACATAATCAAACAAACTAGTATATTCTCAAACAAGTTGTACCTCATTGAATGAAACTCGAAACCCTTCTAAACTCTATAAATATCTCCCTAAACATTTGAAAATGCAAAACATTTTCACACAAAAATTGTAGAAACGTTTGAAAACAAATCTTTCCCAGATTTTTATAAAATATCTTGAGAAAATTTTTGCTCTTTTAATTTTTCTGAAGAAAAAAAAGCGAGCTAAGTGTGATATTGAGTTAAAGTGTTCTTGCAAAGGATTAATACATTAAATAAAATGAGTTTAGTGATCCTAAGTATTCAAAAAGTCTCTTCTACATCATAAAACTATAGATCATTGTGGGATATCTTGAGTGTTTAGGTATTAAGAATGTGATGTTCTTTCTTGAGGAAATTTGAATGTTCTAGAGGAGAATAGTGGAAATTTATTGAATTACACAAAGGGGCCTGAATGTAGCTCTAACTTGAAAAATGTCAACTAGTATACATCATTCTCAAAATCTCTCTAATGATCTCTCTTTAAATTTATGAAACTTTTATTCTTTAAAATTTGCTTTCGTTCAAAAGTCTGATTTATAGTCGTGAACACTCATTTTATCCCACCCAAAATACTTATTTAAAATAAAATAAAATAATAAATGTAAAGATATTTCTGTAAAAAAACAATCTAATAAATAACTAGAGTCCTTAGTTTAAGGAGTTTTAGCATTGATTACAAAGGTCTCAATTTTAAACAACAAATCATAATTGAGCATTAATGATATATCATTTTTAAATAAAAAAATTTCCTAATTATTATTTTTGAGCAAAATAAAAAACATCATCAAAATATTGCTTAATGGGCACTTATTGGCTTCATAATGAAACAAAATCAATCCAATTTTTGTTTTTATATTTAAACAATATTTGGAAATAGTTTTAAATTCTTAAAGATCATTTATTAGCCTTTTTATTAAGGGAAATATCATTTTTAAAGGGAAAAATTCATAAAACTCCCTTAAACTTTATGTGCTTTGCAAGTAGATATCTTAAACTACTTTTTCTTTCAAATTACTCCTTAAACTTTATACATACATACAATTTTAAATTAGTAATAATAAAATTGGAATTAATATATTAAATTACTAACCATGAAATTACAAAACCACTTATAATCTATATAATTTCACTTTTACACTCTTTTCCTTTATAATTGTGTTGAGTAAGAGTAAGAATCTATAATTAGTTCTTAAAAAGAAAGTATTTCACTACACAACGCCAGAATTGGTATTTAACAACGCTCATTCAACTAAATATAACGTGGAAGAGAATTAATAGCGCTTATTGAAGCAAACGTTGTTAAAAGTGTTATCTTTAACAAGGTTTCCTTCAATAAGCGCGGTTAAAAATCGTACTTCATATATTTAACAACACTTCTTCAATAATCATTATTAAATGTGTTATCTTTAACAATGTTTATTGAAGGAAACACTGTTAAAAGTCATACTTCATATATTTAACAACACTTCTTCAATAAACATTATTAAAGGTGTTATCTTAAATCACGCTTATTGAAGAAAGCGTTGTTAAAGGTCTTCATATATTTAACAGCAATTCTTCAATAAACGCCGTTAAAAGTTTGTTTTAGTGAGCGAAAATATTTTCAAATTCAAAAACAAAACCTCACACAATAATACAGATCACTCAGCTTATTATTTCTCTTACTCTTCTTCTTCTCCATAAGTTACATTTTTTCTCTCTTTTGTTTTTAGTTTATCTCTTGAAGCAAGTTATCGATTTTTGGTTTTTCTCTTCAAGCATAAGGTAAATTGTTATCTCATTTATTTCTCTCTTCACTAATAGTGTGATCTTTATTTATTGTGGAGTTATGCAGCTATGGTGAAATTATCGATTTTTAGTTTTTCTCTTCAAACATAAGGTAAATCGTTATCTTATTTTAGCTTATTTATTTCTCTATTCACTAATAGTGTGATCTTTATTTGTTGTTAAGTTATGCAGCTATGGTGTTCTAGGTTTTTGGCTATGGTGAACATTGTAGGAGAAAAATGAACGATTTGCATAAGATCTCATTACTCATATTTTATTTTGTAATATTGGAATATTTTAAGGTTTAATGTAGTTGAAGTCGTTGGTGATTTAATAAATTTATTGTAAATATGATAGAGTTGGACATGTTTATCATGTGTTTGATAGAATGTTTGGGAGATATATTGTTTTATGTAGAAAGTAGACTTTTAACAGTGCTACAAGAAACGCTGTTGAATATAACATTGTGTAGTACTGTACTCACATAAAAAGTGCCACAAAAAGCTGTTAAATGACAATTTTAAACGTTGTTGTTTTGCTATTCTGACAGAGTAAAAACTTCTTATTTGCTTCAACACCCTTAAATTTCTTAGATTCAGTTTTACATCAATTACTGGGTTGAATAACAACGAGCACCAAATATCTAAAAGAAAGAAACTTAATTGCATTACTGGAGTGGACAAGACTTGCGACTTTGTCAAGGCTGACTTCATGAAAATGCCACCACCCCTGGATTAGATGAAATGCGTCAAGTTAGATGATACAAATGTGAAACCCCCTCAATTACCATTCTAATTTGAAAGGAAAAAAACTAGCAATACTAGGATTAACAAACGTGACAAGAAAGATCATCCATGGAGTTAGTTCAACACCAACCAGTTAAGCAATTCTGTGAATAAGTGAATGCATATTCTTATTTTTACTCAACATAGTTAAAAAGGAAGAGAATGTAAAAGTGAAATTATGGAGATTAAAAGTTGTTTTTGTAGTTTCAGTAATTTAATGTGATAATTCCAAGTTTATTGTTACTAATTTAAATATATATATAGATCAGAGTTAAAGTTTAAGGAATAATTAGGAAGAAAAAATAATTTAAAATATCTACTTGTAAAACATATAAAGTTTAAAGAGGTTTTGTGAACTTTTCCATTTTTTAAATATTACATGTCAACTTCCCCTCATTTATGTTTTTCATAATTAAATACAAATAAAAATTGTGCTTTGAAATACTCTTTGCGATTTTATATAAATCAAATGATTGTTTGTTATTTATTTAAAGATAATACAATAGTTTTAGGATATTACAGAGTTGTTATGGTATTTTTACCCAAAAATGGATTTCACCTACCACTATATTTCTAATGGGTCAAATAATTATTTTATGCTCACCTTTGGCATTAAAATGATTTTTTTGGTTTTATGAAAACTATTGTAATTGTTATAGCAAAAGAGATTTTTTTTGGTATCCTATGATCAAAAAGTAACTAATTCAGATTTTAAATGGGGAGTCAAAAAAATAAATTCAAAAATCTTTCTTAAAAGCAATAAAGGAAAAAATACTAAATTCTTTGATTCTCTCTTGAATTTTAATAAAATATTTGATTTGTTTTTCAAACATTGGAAGAAAATTTTCTAAATTCCTTAATTCTCTCTTGATTTTTAATAAAACATTTAATTTGTTTTTCAAACATATGCCAAAATTATGCTCTATATAGAGGTTCCAGCCTCAGAGAAATTATCCAAACAAATCATCCACATAAAAGAGAGAAGAAAGTATACTTTATGCACTCACTGCAAAGTATCCAAAAAAATAAAAAAGAATATGAAATACACAAGCAAAGTATCACTAAGAGGAAAATGTGCTAAAAGAATAGATTAGCATATGAACCTAAATAAGAATGAAAATGTTGTTTAGCATTTGGAGATACTTTTACTGCCATCTTTATGCTTTTAGTTTATCTAGCATTTGTTTGCATTTGAACAACCAAAAGTATCCACTATCCACACGCAACACTAAATTTTTGGGTTTTATTCCTTTCATCAAAAGAAGACAAATCTTATATGTTAAAAAATAATGACAAGAAAAGAAAAGAAAGCATTATGTGTATTCTGCTGACTGGGAGGCATGCCTTCTCTTAAAATGTAGCAGCCTACATTTTTTGAATAAAGATCATCTCCATTAATATAGAGACAAATGATAACTTTTACATTTACACATAATAAAAAAAAATTATTTCATTATTTTAAGGATAAAAATATTGAATTGTATTACATTTTATTTCTTGTTTTAGGCGTACTTGTAATGGAGAGTATCCTATCTCCATATTTTCACTAGTTTTTTCTAAGTTCCCAATAGAACCGCTACGAGAGAGATTCACAAAATGTATATTTTTAAGTTCCTAAAACGTATCAGTCTATTTTCAATGTTATTACACATTATAGTGCAGGCAGGTTTGTAAGTCGACACTAGTATTAGAGAGATTCTCCGCCCTGCTTAGCGGTCTATTAGTGATTTTCAGTGTTGTCTCTCTTTTGCACCACTACTGGAGGGATATTACCTCTCTTTCCATCGCCATTGTCAATTCAAACAGTCCTGGTATCACGTCTCTTTCCATCCTAAGGAACGATGAGGCTTGCATGTCCGACAGGGAAGTGGCGGGCTCAATAAATGTGCCCCTCATTTCCGTTCTTCCGACACAAATAATCGAATCCTTTCACAGGCTGCGTCACAAGGGTGCCTCCACCCCTTTAAGTCTTCTTATTAATTAGATCGTTGTGCCTTTCTAGTGGCATTGTCCCCTGGTCCAAGAAGAAAAGCAACAATACCCTCGACAAGACCAAAGTAGAGGCTTCCACTAGCATGAGGAAGTTGAAGGAGGGTTCCTCTCCAAGTCTCCATTGGCTCAAGACCAAATATAACAAAACCACCCAAAAGCATTAATTTACTTTACGATTTTCCTAATTACATGTTTCTTGGTAGATTACTATCCATGTAAGTTTGGTTGGTCATAGACTAAATATTTCATTCTTATTATATGTAATATCTATTTATTGTCACAATAAATATATATTGATACATAATAATTATTATTGGTGCATTTTGAGGTGAATTTTGAGTTAGTGACAATTATATATTAATAGTATATAAAACTCGTACATTATTAGTGCATATATTTTTTCTCTTTATCTATTTCTTAATGGATGAGGTGTTTAGTATGTTTGTCTTTTAAATGGATATTTTATTTTTATTCTCCAACTGCCCATCATGCCGGATAATCTTAAGGTATATGAAAAACTAAACTCTCCAATTGTTATTTTGTACATCGGAAAACAAAAAAATGGACAAAAGAAAAGCTAGATTATAGGAAAGAGATCTTGTGCAAAATAAAGTTGACAGCTAGAATGAGCAATGTCCTAGATCTTGAAGATATCCGAAGTATGAGATCCAAGCCAACCTGTGGAATCAACCACTTGGTTAGCCTCACGAACAACAAATTTGATCTCAGCAATCTAGTCCTGAGATAATCAATACCGAATATCAGAAACTATCTTGAGGGTTTGGTGGGGATGACTATGAACATTATCCATAACAATATGTGTAAGTATTAGATGGAAACTAAGAGGGGGTGAATTAGTTGTATGGAGTAATGGTCAATTTTTCTGCAATATGATATTAGAGTGTTATGCAACGGAAATTTTGCAGAAAGAATACAAAAAAAAAAAACTCCAAAATAAAAGAGATAAAGTAGAGAGAAAAGAGAAAGAACACATTTTTATATTGGTTCATCTTCTTGTCCATCGAAGGTTACATCCAGTACTCATGCAACACAAGATATTTATTTACTAGATATCTTGAGTTGTAATTATAATTTCTCTCCCTGAGACTCCTTTTACCTTACACACTCACAAATACCTTACACACTTGGTGTTAGGTATCAGTGGTTAAAATACACCTAGAA
>NW_017727921.1:58471-58714 GCF_001865875.1 Lupinus angustifolius
CACCCCAATTAATCGATTACAGGATGAAGATAATCGATTAACAAAACAAACTTAATTGATTAACAGAACAGGGATAATCGATTAACGCAACAGTTTTAATCGATTAAACAGAAACAATAAGCTATTACAGAAACGATTAATTGCACAACAGTTAACCGATAATGGAACGAATAACAGAGCTTACAAATTATATATCAAAGTATCATCCAGTATAGCATAAGAACAGAATGTATCAATTGAATC
>NW_017727922.1:0-10414 GCF_001865875.1 Lupinus angustifolius
GAAAAAATATATTTAAGTTAAAAAATTAATAATTAAATATTTTTTTAACCAATAAATAAGTATATATAAAGTGACATATTTTTGGACAAAAGATGTCCACCCGTTTTATGGACACCCAAATATGAGATGTTGGACACACACTACTACCTACATCAATTTTTTCACATCTTACCTTATACTTTTATTCATGTATCTCATTTCTTTTACCTTTTTAATGAGTCTAATATCTATACATTTTCGGTGTAAAAATTTATATATAGTTAATTTATTATTCATTACTTATTTATATTGTTTTTTTTTGAATAGTCAATAATAATTAAACATTAATGATAAATGATGTAGTAAATTAATTATATAAAACTCTTTAGTTAGTGCACACATTTTCTCTCCTTTTTAATACAATTTCCCAAAAATATATGGTAAAAACATTAATCTTTATAGATGTCAACTTAACATTATTCTTAATTTCTTATGGAAGATGGGCTTATGCGTAAGTTTTGAATCTCCTTGCTATCATGTGAAAAATATAAGAAATTATGTTTTTGGTTATACATGGAATATTGATTTAATTTTAGTTATATTTTTTAAACTTTTTATATTTAATCTCTATCATTAGTGTCATGTGCCTTGCCACATAATATATTTAGCTTGTTGATTGTTATTTTATTTTGGCACATGTTTTAAATATTATATTTAACATTTTTGGATACTCTGTTTACATATAACTTAATTTAATATTTGGTTGGAACTTGGAACCATATGAAATATTACTTTCACAATAAGTTACTTATTTACTAATTTTATATGGTTGTTAGCTTCCGGCAAACACAAGGTCCAGACGAACTCGAAGCATGGAAAGTAGTAGAAGTATTCGATCCTTGGCTAAAGGTTTCGCGAAGATGTCAGCCACTTGGTCTATAGACGATACATGACAGATTTGTAGCAATTTGGATTCAACCAGTTCGCGAATGAAATGGAAATCCAAGGAAATATGTTTGGACCGGGTATGTATAACCAGATTCTTGGTCAGAAAATTGAATCCACATTATCATATAACAGTAATGGAGGACGACGAAGAGGACACAAAGATCTGTAAGCAATTGTTGGATCCACGATAGCTCAACAACAGTGTATGCAAGTGAACGATACTCAGCTTCGGTACTAGATCGAGCAACAACTCGTTGTTTTCGAGAAGTCCAACTGATAACATTTGATCCATGGAAGATAGCACAACTATACTGAGATCTGCTAGTCTTAGTGTCTGGAAACCAACTGACATTAGAATAAGCGAGAAGAGATTGAGCCTTGGTAGGTGTGAAATGAAGGCAGTGATGGGAAGTTCCCTTTAAATACATGAGAACTCTTTTTGTCGCATGCTAATGTAAAATTGTCGGTGAATGCATAAATTGACAGACACGATTGATGGCATAAGCAATATCTGATTGAGTAATGGTAACATATTGAAGAGAGCCCATGATTTGCCTAAAAAGCTTTGGATCATGAAAAGGATCACCTTGACTAGTAAGTGATAGGGAAATTACAAGTGTACGGTTATATCATCAAGTAATAAAATATCGATCTCACGAGGACTGGAAAAATCCTTTAATTATAACAATTAATTTATCCTTAACTCAAATAGGAATTAAAAGTGAATTTAGAATAATTGAACAATTGACAAGAATAATTATGAAAATAGTAAAAAGAGATTGAAATCTAATTTAGGAAGAGTTCGCAAGATAAAGGTTACCGCCTTTACACTCGCAAATCCTTGTTTTGCTCTTTTTCATTAACTTTAAGTTGTGAGGGTGAATTGCTCTTTGATATGTGTCATCATCTCTCGAGCTTCGACACATGTACTCAATTGAAGTCTCACCTACTCTCGTGGTACGATTATCAATCAAATCCTTTACTTGAATCTTTCTATTCAATCGCTTCGTAGCAACCCAAGGTGAATTCCAAAAACCCCCGAGAATCCTAATACTACTCTCGTGAATTAGGATTCTAGTTTGAATAACTGAATGATCAGATAGTTGAGTTCACCTCTTGGTCCTTCCCCAATGTATCTAAAAGGTGTAATTTGTTGGTCAGATAACTCACACGAATAAAATTCAGTTTAATGATTCAAACCACAACACTCAATGAAATATAAGTAAGAACAAGTATTTATTGAATGTAAAAGGGCATAGCCTCATTCCTATAAATAAAGAGAATTACTCACTCATGATAGAGAAAATAATACCAAATTCTAAATTAGAGAATTGTATTGTAAAGTGTCCTGTCTTTTTTCCTTGACAGAGACCCATTATTTATCTTAATTACAAAATATTGGGCTAAGCCCAACAAAAGAAATCTAAAAAATAGGAATATAATATAACATTTATGTCTTCTTTTGGCCCTTCAATTGGTCTTCGCATAGCCTCAACATTGAATTTCTTCTTCTTGCACCCAATCTCTACTCTTTTTTGCTTTAATCCATCCAAACCGCACAACATAGCCAAAAACATCCGCTCAACCCGAACAAAGAGAAGTAAAAGCTAAAAGCCATCCTAAAATCCTTATTGTGTCCTAAAATGCAAGTTAAATGCAATGCAAATGTAGCATAATTTCACGCTCATCAGTAAGCCGAGAACCAAGATCAGTTGGTGTAGAAATTGAGGAGGTTTCTCTCATGCTACTTCGGCAAAAAATAACACGAATGTATTTCTCTTGAGAAAGAGTTAAACCAGCTGGAGTCCTTCGAATTTGGAGGCCCAAAAAATAATGTTGATCACCAAGGTCTTTAAGGGCAAAAATCGTATGTAATTGAGTGATAAACTGCTGAATTTTGCCAGCATGTGTACTTGTGATAATCAAGTCATCCACGTAGACAAGAATGTAGGTGATGGACACTGAAGAGATGTGAACAAACAAGGAAGTGTCGGATTGACAAACCTCAGAGCGATAAGTGATAAGATAGTGTTTCAACTTATTAAACCAAGCATGTGGTGCTTGTTTCAGGCCATAAATTGTCTTGTGAAGACCACACACATGTGAAGGACGTGATGGATTTCAAAACCACAAGGTTGTTTCATGTACACAGTTTTTCTATATTGAGAAATGCATTGTTAATATCAATTTGCCGAACACACCAACCATTGAAAAGAGTTATGGATAGAACCAATCGAATGGTAGTTGGTTTAATAACTGGACTGAATGTGTCAAAGTAATCAATTCTAGCCTCTTGATTGAACCCTTGTGCAACCAAACGAGCCTTGTGACGTTCAATGAAACCAGCTGATCGACATTTAATCCTGAAAATCCACTTACATCTAACAAGATTAACATTAGTAGGACACAAAATAAGGGACCATGTGTTATATCTCATGAGAGCATCATATTCATTTTCCATGGCTTTCTGGTAGCATGGGTGTTGGACAACTTGATTATAAGTATGCGGCTCAATATTTGGAGTAGAGAATATGGTGGTAGAAAAGATCTTAGGCTTGAGGGAGTTTGTGCGTACCCTAGTGACCATAGGATGTGTATTGTTAGTTGCAGGCCGAAAATGAGATGTGGATGGTTGAGTGTGTTTGGCACGGGAGCTGATAGTGGGTTGTTGATAGGAGGGAGTAGTGGGAGGTGATGGAGAAATAGTTGAGGAAGAATGAATGAAGGAATGAGGAATGGAGGGTGGTGGGCATGATATTGGCAAGGCAACAACATGTTCAAGAAGGTTGTGTATAATGGCTTGTGCTGAGGAAAAAGAAGGAATTGTAGGGGCTGAGAATGAAGCATAGAGAAAAATATCTTCATTAACAACAAAATGACGAGAAATATAGATCTTGGAAGTTGGTTTGTGAAAACAGAGGTAACCCTTATGAGCAATACTATAACCAAGAAATACACTTGGAAGAGACCGAAAATCAATTTTATGTTTGTTGTAAAGTCTTAGAAATGGGTAATATAGACAACCAAAAGTTCTGAGAAAACCATAGTCTAGAGATTTATGATAGAGTTTTTGATAAGGAGATTGAAAGTATAATAAATGGGTGATTGTGCGGTTGTGGGTGTATGTAGCAGTTTTGAAAGTGTAATAGAGGGTAAGTCCTTTTTCAACTATGATTCGATTATGACGCTCAACTGCACCATTTTGTTCCTTAGTGTATGGACAAGAAACGCAATGCTGGATGCCATGATGTTCTAGAAAAGTGGAAACATTGCAGAATTCATCACCCCAATCTGATTGTAGAGATTGAATGTTACAATTTAATTGAGTTTTTATCATCTTACGGAATTGCACAAAAGTGGAGTAAACTTGTGATTTGTGAGATAAAAAATAAACCCATACAAACTTGGTGCAATCATCAATAAATAAAACAAAATAACGATTTCCATTTATTGAAAAGTGAGGAGATGATCCCCAAATATCTGAGTACATTAGTTCAAAATGCCTCGTAGATGCAACATGAGAAGTAGGAAGTGGAAAACGATGACTTTTCCCAAATTGACAAGAGTCACAAACTGTGGGAAATTTATTTGTAGAGATTGGAAGTTTAAATAAGGAGAGAAGGTGCCTAAAGAGAGGCTCATGTGGATGAGCAAGACGTTGATGCCAACCATGTAGATATAGACGCACACTAGTAAGGGCCATAATGGAGGGTGAGTTTTTGGTGAGAGGAGGCAGCCGATATAAGCCATGGTTAATGTCCCCTTGAAGAAGTGTTTGTCCCTGAAAATTCTGGATAACACAGTGAGTAGGCCAAAATTCCATGAAAACATTATTATCACGAGTTAATTTAAAAGCACTAAGGAGATTTTTTGTAAGGTTAGGAACAATGAACATACTAGGCAAAGACAGATTAGATAATGAAGATGTACCCACATGAGAAATAGATAAATGTTTATCGTTTCCTACATGCAACTTGTCATCTCCTGTATAGTCGTCGGTAATAGTAAGCTTACAAATATCTGGAGTAACATGATCTATGGCACCCGTGTCAAAGTACTAGGACAGGTCCATAATAATGGAAGAAGTTCCAGTTTGAGCAATATGATCTTGACGAGATGAATATCTTAGATTTGGACGACAAGAAGGGTAGTTAGTTTGATTTGTGCGCTGCCAACAATCAATAGCCTCATGTCTAGGTTTACTGCATAATTGACAAATAGAACGACGATGTCAGTTGTCATTGTTGCAATTTGGAAAGGACCCAACACTGTTGGTGTGGTTGTTGTTGGAAGAGAACCGATTTGACAGTCGGTGTGAAGTGTATGCAACAAGTGTAGATAGAAGTGGTGTTGGATTAGTGGGTTACAAGACAACGACAACATGATGAGCATGATCCTGCTCCAAACGAGCCTCCTATTGAAGTAGAAGACCAACACGATCATCAACAAAGATAACATCAGACTTAATCATAAAGGCGGTGGAGAAAGCACCATAAGAAGAGTCAAGGCCACTTAAAATATATCCAACAAGATCCTCATCTGAGATTGGATGAAGATTTTCAGCAAGAGAGTCAACAATGGAGTGTTTACGCTCAATATATTCAAGCATAGAGATAGACCTTTTTGTTAGAGTTTGTAGTTGAACCTTCATTACCATGCGTAGAGCTCGTGTTTGAGCCTGAAAGATCTTTTCGATGGCAATCCATGGCATATGAGAGGAGGATGAACGATCGACCAAGGAGAGAGCTCGTTCAGATAAGGTGGATTTAAGCCAAAGCAGGACAAAACGGTCACGCTTCTTTGATAGAGTAAAATGGGGATTGGTTTCAGTGGTGGAAACACCATCAGAGGTGGTGACAATGTGAGTCTCCATGGGTGGTGCAGGATTCAGAATGAAGAACTCTAGTTAAAATGTCTCATAAGCATAAACAATGGTAGATCACCACATGGAAAAAATATTTCTTTCTAATTTGATGTTAATGGATGGGATTTGAAAGTTGAGGTTGAGACTAGTAGTGTTAGCAAGAGCCAGAAGAGAAAGCTTGTGTTACCCATGAAAGATATCCAGTGCAACGAAAAAAATTTGTGGCTCTCAATACCATATAGGAAATCAAGTTGTCATTCCTTAAGAATAGAATTACAGAGAATATATATACAACAAAAACACTAACCGAATGGAAACTGAAATCCTAAATATATGGCACTACTATAACTATGCACAAAACTAAGAAACAAAAGTTGAACCGTTCAAGTATGTATATGTAGTTATTATGTTTGATTTAGAAGTAAAAGTAGGGAAGGAAAATTTAAATGTTTTTCTTTTTCTTTTGCTTTCCATTTTCTGTTTGGTGGGGTAAAATGTGGAAGTAAATAAAGGAAAAAATATATTTATAAAAATACATAAAAATATCCAAGTAAAATCTCATAATTCTATTGTACTTTTTATATTATTACTTTGTTTTTACGTATATAATTGTCAACACACTTATCTCAAAATCTCATTATTCTAGTTATCTCAATGTGGGCAATAAACCAAAGAGACTTGTATCGATACTTAATAGAGGTTTTTACAACATTAGATTAAGATAGTATTTCCTTTATTAGCTAACGAAAAAGGTCAAGAAAATGTTCATTGATAAATTATTACATGATTCAAGATTAATTATCTCAATCACATCTTCACATTGATTTAAGATAAACTTATTTAATTTTAAATTATTAATATATCATCACTTGTGAAAATTTGATTGAGATAATTAATCATATACCATATAATAATTTATCCATGTTTGTGAGCATATAACCTTTTAAATTGCTAAATTATTTATAAATTTCAATTTTTGAGAAAATAATAATAAAATTGTTAGAACAAAAACAATTTATCAATTTCAAATTATAAATAATGTTTAGATGGGCCATAAGTATATTGACATTGGCAAAATAAATTATTGGCATTTAGACATTTGATTGTTATAATATATAATTTTTGAAAAGAAATTATACATTCCTATGACTAGAACTTAAACAATATGGAGTTGTCAAAATGTATTTTTTTTAATTATGTTTGTGCTCCTTCAAAATACATTAAAATAACTTTCCACATTAGTTTGTGGGAAATACACACAACAAGTGGGTAAATTTGAAAACGAAAATGAACAAAGAATAAACCAAAACAAAAAAAAATGAATGATAAAATTATTTAAAGAATAAACCAAAGCACACACAAAAAATAAAGCAATTGAGAAAAATAAAATAAATAGGAGGGAATAGGAGAATGTCCTTTAAGTTTGTGGCTACTTGCTTCAAATCTTTGTTTTTTTTGCTTGTTTGAGGTCTCTATACATGGCTTCTTTCAATTACTTTAGAACTTGGGAGTTGAGAACATGGGGTATAGATATATTGTCTCACACTTTGTGTCACTCTATGTGTAATGAGCTTGTGATTGGTCATAAAAAATATATTTAAGTTAAAATTTAATAATTAAGTATTTTTTAACCAATTACAACTCTATGATACATAAATTGACATAAACCATAGGATAACAAATATGTTCAGAACATGCGGGGGTTTGGTTAAAAAATAGGAGTGTATATTCTCTGGGTACACATCTGTTGTCCCACATTTTGTGTCATGAGTTTGCGATTGGTCAAAAAAAGTATTTAAGTTAAAATTTAATTATTAAGTATTTTTCTGACCAATCACAAGCGCATGACACATGAAGTGGCACAAAGTGTGAAATATCAGATGTGCTCCATATTCTCTCTATTATTGTACAGAGGGGAACACATCTTCTATCTCATTTTGTGTACCACTCTATATGCATAAGTTGTAAATGATTGAAAAATATATATTTAAGTTAAAAGTTTAATTATTAATTATCAATTATTCTTCTAACCAATCATAACTATGACACATGAAGTGGTACAATATTATGAGAGATGATGTAGTTCATATGATAGTAACATGTGGTATTAATTTTTTAAGACTCAAGATTATTAACTATTTTTTAATTAAATAATTATAAAATTTCTAAAAAAATTATTTTCTTTGAGGATCTCAATTCGAAAAATAGTATGCATTAATAGATTAAGAAAAATGACATAATGAGAATTTCACACAAAAAATGGGCTGAAAATTTAACTCCAAGTTCCATAATAAAACCCATTTTTGAACTGAATGGGCCAAACTACAACCTAAAACAAAAACCCAAAAGAACGATGAACATGTCAAAACCCTAAAACAAAAAATGCCACACACAACCTCAACCCTACCTTGCTAGCCGCATATATATATATATACACACGACCAAACTTTCTTATTCATTGTTAATGTCTTCTTCTCTTGTTTCAGTTCAAGAGTTTTCATCTTTTCTTAATGGTTTTGAACTCTTTTTTTCTCTTCTTCTCTTGTTTTTGTTGCCTTTGTTTTATGTGTTTCATGTTGTTGTTTTGTTTCTTATGAATGCTTAGATATGTTTTTGTTAAATGGGTCTGGAGTTTGGCTCTTTGGCTGTTATAAAACATGTGCCTTAGAGATGAATGCAGAACCCTATACCAAATTTTCCAATCAACCCTTTTCACTATGTTTTTTGCTATTCAATTATAATGTAGCTTATCTTTTTGTTAAGGTTGATACATTTTTTCAAGTAATTTCACTCATTCTCTAGAGTGTGAGTCATCGATTGAGATCCGTTATACCAAAATTATGTCTCATACACTATTTTGTATCAATTTTTTTTTACTTTTATTGACATGAGATAATGTATGAGACAAGATGTGGAAAATAAATTACTCTACTTATAAGATTAAAGTTGTCTTTTAATAAGATATTAAAAACCCTCCTTGTCGTTTAAGGTTGTGTATATTTAATTTGTATGATTTTATTTATTCCTTAGAGTGAGTCGTGATGCAACCTAAAGTTGTTGTTTCAAATTGTATAAGGTTGCATCTATCTATTTTCTCGAGAATTTAATTTCTTTGTTAAAATTATGGAACTTATTATCGAGTAGTTATTCAGGCAACCTCCTTGCCAAAATTACATGGCATGAGGGGTGTTATACTGCTCGTAAATCAATTGCTTTTGCTCTTCAGATTTGCTGAGATTTTTCTCTGAAGCTGGTCTAGTAAGCTCTAGTACAATTCTTTTTATTTTTCAGAAAATGTTTTTTATTTGTGCCAGTTATTTATATACTATGAAAATATTGTACCCTTATTTTATATATAAATATCTAAGTTTGTTGTTTATGAGAATTTCTCCAACGTTTTGAATCACATGCCCAAATGATTTCAAATACAACACAACGAAACGATTTGCTTAAAAATTTAAACTTTTTTATGTTGTTTGATAATACAATTAATATATTGCAATTGTGTAATTAGTTTCAAATGTTTCAAACATAAATATAGTTGACTATATGCAGAATTGAGATATAACAAAAAGTCATGCTATGTTTTTATTAGTTTGTATGTAATAAGGTCAGCGCTCAAGTACCCTTTTAAATTGAATAATGAAATCTACACCATTTTTATTTATCTATTTTGGAGAAATTTTTTATTCTCTTTCATTTAGAAGTTTAATCGTATATTAATTGTTATTTTACATATTTACTCTTATTTAATACCTCAATAATTTATGTAAGTAAGGGGAAAAATTGAATAATTATATCTAGAAAATACATATTAGAAAAATATAATAAATATCATGTAAATTGGCACAATCATTATTTACATTTCTTAATAGACATATTTTGTTGCAATGAGGCAGTAAATAGGAACAAATATAATATTATTTATTATTGTTTTTGTTCTTGTTTATTAGTCTTATTGTTATAAAGAAATGTAAAAATGTTAATTAAGAAATGAGAGTAGGAAAAAATGTTTATTAAGAAATGTAATCATTGTGTTAATTCAGATTAGGGGTGTAAAAATTCTGTTAGGTTCGGTTTTTGGTGCATTTTAGTGACCGAACCGACTAAAAACATATGGTTCAGTTCCGCTCAATTAACCGCAAATTTAACTTTTAGAACCGAACCGACCGAACTGCTCTTGAATGTTTCGGTTCGGTTCGGTTCCACGGTTTTTTCATTTACTTTTTTATAAAAAATCTTCCAATAAGATTCAAAATGTATTACAAGAGATATTGTTTATCTATAAAATGATAAACATAAACATTAATACTATTATTATAAAAAATTATGAATCATATGTAACAATAAAATTCATGATTAGGTACATATATATGAATTAGTAAAATATATAATAGTTACATTTTAACCTTACATTTCATAATTAGTAACACATGTAACAATACATGTATAACAATATATGATATATGTTAGTTACAAACTCAATATCACAAAAATTGTAAATATGTTCCAAATCATAAGACACTATCATGTGTGAGTGTGTAACAGTGAGTATTCGCGTGGTGAGTTAAAATTAACATTAGATAACAATACAAGCCATATCTTTTTTTTTGTGAAGTAGGC
>NW_017727922.1:10514-14403 GCF_001865875.1 Lupinus angustifolius
AGGCATAACTCGTTAATTTCTTTTTTTTTTTGTGAAGTAGGAAATAGTTTAGTAATTAATAACATATATAATACAAACTTAATAATAATTTAGTAACATATATAACACTACAATTCATACAAATATTGATAATTTAAGCTAGAAAATTGGTTGAAGAATTTAAACAATTATAACACATTATTCCTTAATCCCTTGTATACATTTCTTTAATATGTGGTTCGGTTTGGTTCCAACGGTTCCTAAATTTCTAAAACCATAAACCGAACCGAACTTAAACGGTTCCTTAAAAAAATAACCGAACCGCGAAACCGAACCGAACCACATTTTGCGGTTTGGTTCGGTTTGGTTCCATCGGTTTCGCGGTTTAAACCGGAACCGCTTACACCCTTAATTCAGATGATAATTACTTGTTTTATAATATTATTTTCTTTTGTTTTTATTAAATTTTTTAACTATTATGTAAATTATGAAGTGTTTGAAATGAGAGTAAATATGAAAATAGAGTAATTAATGTACCATTAAACTTTTAAATGAAAGAGTTGGATCCAAAGAAATTAGTGTTTCACTTCATTTAATTTAATTTTTATATATTGTACTTTCTATACATATATTCATATTGAAAGAGGAAGGAATCTAAAAGATTTATGTGTGAAAGTTTTAATACATATTTTATTTATATACTATTATAAAAGTATATATAAAATAATAAATTGTTTTTAATAATTGTATTTATGTAGTATGTACAAGTTTAATATATATGATCAGATATTTAATATATAAATTCAAAAGTTTTGAATTAATTATTATCTTCCTTCATATTTATCTACTCTTTTACGAAATGTTTTTCTCATTTATTTGTTAAGACCGTATTGATTGATATTTTTTTATACACATATTATTTATCTAATACTTTATTGTTTATGTGAGTAATATAAAAACATTAATGAAGACACATAAAAGAGATATTTGAGGATAAAAAAACAGTATATATTTGTAAGTTAAAACTATTTGTAAGAGTTGAATTTTGTTATAATGATACCAATAAATAGGAAATGGTTGTATATATTATATATGTTACTACATTCATATTCCGATGAAACTCTTCTATTAAAATATATAATTGTTGGGTTAATTTACATGCATTTTTTATTACTTGTGTAAATTGAATAATGAAATCTAAACTTTTTCTATTTATCTATACATTTTCAAGAATTTTTTTATTGTCATTCTTCTATTTCATTTAGAAGTTCAGTTGTACATTAATTATTATTTTACATATTTATTCTTATTTAATACCTCAATAATTTACTTATGTAAGTAAGAGAAAAATGAAAGATTATATCTAGAAAATACATATTAGGAAAATATAATAAATGTCATGTAAACTGGTACAATCATTATTTACATTTCTTAATAGACATTATTTTGTTGCAATGAGACAAGTAAATAGAAACGAATATAAAATTATTTATTATTATTTTTGTTCTTATTTATTAGTCTCATACTCTTAGTATCATATAATATATCTATTAAGAAATATAATGATTATGCTATTTCTTTTTATTAATTTTTCAACTAAATTGTTGAGGGTTTTAAATAAGAGTAAATATGAAAAGTTGTAATTAATGCAAATAAAATAATAGGTGGAAGTTTATATCAATTATTAATTATTAATGAGAGACGTTACAATGGATGAATTTGAAATATAAAATTTATGTCATGTAGGTGGTTATTATTTGTTATGACTTTATTAATAATATATATATTGTAGGACGAAGTGATAATATATGTCATCTCCTTATGGGTGACTTCACCTATTTATATTGTAGGACGAAGTGACTCACATTCCAGTAGGAAGTCTGTCATCATTACAAACGATGTAATTTATCCTTTCTCACTCTATGAGAACGTGAATATGTACATATGCGGCATTTCTTTCGTGTGAGAATGTGAATATGTACTGCTCAAGCGATATGGCCTCGCCTTTAGCGTAAAGTAAGGTTTATCGACGTTGCAAGTGTGACTTAGCCCTGTCAAGTCGTTGTCGTCCTTTATCCTAACTAGACTGGTCTTTTGGACATGATCAACAATCATATAAATCAAATATTAACTACCAAATTATTAACATCATTCCTATTGGTTGACTGATGTGAACTGACTCTAATATTGAGATGATAAAATAAATAAATCCATTAAATTTGTGTATGCCACCATGTAAGCTCATGAAAAAATTCTTAAGAGGTAAGTTTATAAGAATTTATAAAATGATTGAAAATTTTATATGTATATTATATGTAAGCAATAAAAATAATTAAATATTCACTTGCATCTTTATACATTTCCTAGTTGGTCTCTAAATAAAGAAAAGTCTAGAGTAATACTTAAAGATATGATGGTGAATCAAAATAGATTAAAGTGTCTAAAAATTAGTCATAATAATTCTAAAAGGAACTAAGTATTTTATTGCCTTATTTTGGCTTCCAAAAGGACTTGATACAAACATAAATGTTAAGAGACTAAAATGAGTTTTTATTTTAATTAGTGTGTCGATTGGCACGCCATAACAGTCGACCTATATTCTTATTTTTTCTGATATAAAGTGTATTATCTTCCTATTATGTTAGGTAAGAAAAAATAATTTATATTTAAGAAATGCAATATATAAACTCATAGAGAATAAACATTTGAAAAGATAATTTGTGGTAGTTGATATGATATATACAAAACTTAGGGTTGGAAAAATAGAAGATAGAAATAAGAGAATGTGTGTAAGAGTTGAACAATAATGATGTATTAAAGAAAAAATGAAAGGAATATGTGAAGTTTCTAATAGATAAATTTATGATATATAAATTATGTCATTGTTAGTTATACAATTTTGACTTTAATAGTACTAGTGGTGAAAGACACTTTGTGTCTGCCAGGTTAGGAAATTGAAATTACATCATGGTAGTTACACAATGTTTTCTTTTTATGTATACTAGCGTGCGATTGACTCACATTCTTATTTTTTCTGATATAAAATGTATCATCTTCATGTTATACTATTTAAATATAAGAAATGCAATATATGAACTCAATGAAGAGTGTAGATATAAATAAGAGAATGTGTGAAAGATAATAATATATTAATATAAAAAATAAAATGAATAGAAGTAATGTATAGAAGTTTATAGTAGTTATTAATAAGAGATGTTACAAATGATAAAATTGGAATATAAAATTATGTCATGGTGGTAGTTATTACTTGTTTTGAATTTATTAATAGTTTAATACTAGTGTGTACAAGCACTTCGTGCCTGCCAGTGAATATTGTGTGATACTACATATGCACTTTTTATATATTTCATTTTTTTGAATTAAAATATATTTTTGTGTTCGGTATACTTTATATTTTTTTCTGTGTTTACGATAATGTTTAATTTAAGGTGAGATATGTGGTTAATTAATGTATTGGTGGTAGTTGCTTAGGATTATATAGTCTTTTTTGTGAAAATTAAATAATGTTAAGGGCAATATAGGAAATGAAAATTACATCATAAGAGAAGTTATTTCAAGTTTTGGCTTTATTTATACTAGTATGTACAGGCACTTCGTGCCTGCCAACGAATATTATGTGATATTTCATATTCAATTTTTATATATTTCATTTTTTTGAATTAAAATGTATTTGTTGTGTTCGGTGTACTTTATATTATATTTTTGTGTATTTATCATAATGTTTAGTTTAAGGTGAGATATATGGTTAATTAATGTATTAGTGGTAGTTGCTTAGGATTATATAGTTTTTTTGTAAAAATTAAATAATGTTAAGGGCAATATATGAAATGAAAATTACATCATGATGAAAGTTATTTCAAGTTTTGGCTTTATATATAGTATATATATA
>NW_017727922.1:14503-19022 GCF_001865875.1 Lupinus angustifolius
TATATATTCATATAAAAAGAGGAATGAATCTAATAGATCTATATGTATGAAAGTTTCAATCCATATTTTATTTATATATTATTATAAAAGTATATAAAAAATTATAAATTATTTTAGTAATTGTATATTATAGTATGTATAAATTTAAATATATGATCATATATTTTAATATATAAATTGAAAAGTTTTGAATTAAATATTATCTTTATTCATATTCATATATTCTTTTAGAAGAATGTTTTTCTTATAAGAGTGGATTCATTTATTCAAGAATTTTTTAAATTTACTACATATGTTATCTATTTTAATGATTTAAATTAATGTGTAGATCTAAACCATTTCCCTTTTTATACACATTTTTAATACTAGGTTTTGGCCTAATCCTATCATGATACCTCTAGATATTAGGATATAATATCACTACTTATTTCTACACAAATATAAATAGTTCTAGAAAATGTACATCAATATTTTAACACTGATTCATGAGTTTAATAGAAGATAGGTTTAATTTCATTAGAGATAATCTAAACAAACATTTCATTATTAGACATGTGTCATTTTTACCGTGATTGTTTGTACATATTTTATAGAAAAAAATCATTCTCAATAATGAAGAGAATCCTAACCCATATTTTAGTGTATGATAATTACATTGCATGACAATTAATTGATTCTCATTAAGTTTGTTTTTTTAGTAAAAAAACGTTTGATTTATGTTTTCGATCTAATAAACATGCATGGATTGGTCAAATCAAATTTTCTCAATTGTCCAAATCATAAAACATTTTATTTATGATAAGTTTTTGAAAGCTGTTAGATATCCAAGAAAATATTGATTGAAGTTGATTGTTTGTCCCATCATATCTTTTCAAATATTTGGGAAAATCTTTCCTCAGTAGAATCTCTTTGAAAGTGATTGTCTTTGCAAAACGCTCAAGCCTAACTTTTATTATGAAAATCTTCTATTTGAGAATTTCCTTGATCTCTAACAAGAAGGTAGGTACAAGATTGGTCATACAAATAACATTGTTGATCAATAAAGATTAAGACATCATGAATCATACCTTGTTTCTTATTCCAAATAAGAATTATGTTTGCTAGTATGTGAATAACGTGTAAGACATAAATAAGAATGAAGATTTTATTTGTTGTTATAGATGCTCTTACATAGAAATCATGGACCTTACTCCTACTCACATTCACCAACAAATATAAGTCTTAGTCTTAATATGTGAGATTAGATGTATGGATAGAACAACATTATCATAATATTATATTAACAAATTATTGATATCTAAATCTTCAACGACTTTATGGGAAGGGTGGAGAAGGAAAAAAGAAAGACAAATAAAATTGATAAAAAAATTACAAAATCATATACCATCATTCTATGTGCACAATGGACTTTGAGGATGGTGAGAAGAATAAGAAGAGTGGTTTTGAAAGGAGCAAAATCCCATTATCTCTTCAACACTAAGTCTACATTCTTGAGTAGAAGAAAACTTATCCTTCTTTCCTTCCACCATCTTCAATATCCTCTCAAAAACAGATACTTCACAAGGAATCCTCAAAACACCAACTTGTTCAAACCCAAATTCTTCTTCTGCTTCTCTCAGCAGTATCTGAAATGCTTGATGAGTCAAATATTGAGTTGGAATAATGAACCTCTTAAGCTCTTCACCAACACAAACAGCTAGGTACCCTTTTGGAACAACAACATTGTTGCTTGATCCAATACCTTCATGTTCTGATAAAGAAAGTGTTCTTTTCAGAAACTTGATGCTTTTATTGCTGCTAGTGTTGTTGTTATTGTTGTTGGTGGTAGTGGTTTTTGAAGAGTTAGCTTGTTTTCTCCATTTCTTAAGGATTTGTTGAAGTCTAACAATTTCCATTATTTTGTTAGGTTTCTTTGGATTCATAGACATGGTGTCTCTCTTTGGCTTATTTTGTGAGTTTAATCTTTTGCTTTTTTGAACAACTATGTTTATATTGGTTTGTATAGTTCCAATTTATAGAAGACTTAGACCTAGCTAATTTCCATTTCCTAATGATAATAAAAATATTACATTATTGTTTTCTATGAAGAATATTATTGGGAGAATATAAAATTAATATATTTTTATGTTAGTTGAATATTTAGAATGTATTGAAGACTTAATTGGTTGTTAAGTTGAGGAAGTAATATTATGAGATATTTTTTATTTTGTTATTTTTCCTTATTTCTTTATCATATATACTATATTTTCTTATTTTTATTAAAGATAGAGTCTAGCTAGTTTAAACATTTGTGTAATATATTATTAATGTGTTTTATAATAGCATCAAGTAGCTTATAATGATACATTACCAGTTTTTTTAAAAATAGCTTATAATAAGAAATTATTTGCTGAATGAAGTAATTTCAACAATATACAAACTTATAGGACCATATTCTGATAAACTATTTATTGTAGATTTTGACTTTTATAAACTAGATACTTATACCATTTTACTCTTATTAGCTAGTTTCTAAAATAACTTACACTAATTGTGTAATGAAGTTATTATATGGACCATATTATATATGAGATAATTATTCTATACTTGTGATTTTATATTATTCTTTTTGCTATATCATCTTATTAAAAGTTCTTATAACTTATTTATTTTTTAAATAGAATTAAATTAATATTTTTAACGAGGTGGATAATGAATATAGAAGATTTTTGTTTCATCATACATTTATCCAGTGTTGTTAAAACCGTACCAGTTATCAAACCGGTCAGGGTACTGGTATAGTGGTATAGTGGTTCAACCAGTGGTTCAGTAATTAAACCGCATGCCGGTTAAACCGGACATACCTACTTATATTTATATATATATAAACCTATAACAAAAAAAAATTCAAATAGGTAGATACTCAAATTTATAATTCATATTTATAATCTACTCAAAATTCACATAAATAAACAACTTTAAGTCTTTAACAAATTCAAAGTCTAAATTAAAAAACATATATCAATCCAAAAGTATCACTTAACAACCACAAAATATAAATAAATGACATAACTTTACAACTCACTCTATAAAACAAATAAATTTAGAGTTTTAACATTTAACACCAATGAGTCAAAATTGTCTTATATGAATATTATACTTTTCTACCAAATCCTATCTTCAGACAGTACTCCAAGATTACACAAATGTTACTGAGATTACACACGAATGTTATTAGGAACCAAAATGTGTAATCTAAGTATGCATTGGAAGCATGTGTCTTGAAGTGTTGAAGAATGATTGGAAAGATGGGTTATCCTTGTAATGAGTTTTTAAGTTTTTTAAAAAAAATAAAATATATGTGTATAAACCGAGGTACGGTACGTTCTTTAATTTATCACTACAATAATATTCTTAATTTAAAGTAAACTCTCTCTTTTCTTCATTGACATGCCATAGATGCAATTTCCTCAACAATTATAAAATTAAGCTTTGAATTTATAGTGTCACATGCATGAGAAAACCTAGATATGAAGTTTTCCATGATGAGTTAAAGTTCAAGTTGTGGCTCCCAGGTTTCACATGTGAGAAACTATATAGAAAAATGCATGTATCATACTAAAACTTAGCCTCACATCACTCTTATCATATGATATTTGGCAATAATAAAAACTATACATGTATGATAAAATTTGAATGTAAATGTGTATTAATAGTTAACATTATTTCATTAATACATTTCTTTTAACATTATCAAACAAATAATAATTTGGACACAGCAAAGTGAACTCTATCCTTAGAAGAGTATGTATATGAGATTCACCACTTTAAATTATTTTAACTTTCTGCCATCTATAATCTGAAAGTTAATTTTACAACCACTAGGTTTGTGAGATATTTGACCAAAGAGGAAAAAAATATTATGTCTCTCATGCACTTTCTTGTTTTGCAGGTTATGGTTTATTTAAATCACAAGAGATTAGGACTTAGATTCTACAACTAAATTATTATAAATTAATAAGTTTAATATCTACAATAGTTTAAAGTTTTTATACATTAAATATATTATTCATTATTGCTCATTTATATTATTTTTCTTTAAGAGTTAACAATGATTAATTAGAAATACATACATATTAATTAAATCTACTTAATATTATCAATAAGATGTTGATCTAGTGGTGTAAGGCTTTGCTAAATCTTTAAGATGACCAAAAGTAAATCTTTTGATTCATAGAAGCAACACTTAAGAATGATAGTCATGCATCCCAAAAATAATTAAATTTCTTACCTAAAATATTGAAAATATGGTGATAATACAACTAATATATATATATATAGAATAATGTATCTCCTTATATAAGGAGATAACTTATCTCATCTAGCCAGTAAAAATGTGACATGCGCTATTTTGTTTATTTTTAAAAATATTTTTATAGAAAATGATGAAACATGACAAATGTCATGATTTTACTGACAGTAGGAGATAACTTATCTCCTTATATAAAGAGATACTCCATTCCCGTATATAAATATATAT
>NW_017727922.1:19122-21770 GCF_001865875.1 Lupinus angustifolius
TATATATATATATATATTGTGGATAGATTAAATTCAGTGATAAGTTCAAGAAGGTTTGATTTCCAATGCAAACCACCCTAACAGATCAGACAAGTTGGTCTAGTACATATATAATTGTACCATTCATACGTCTTGGTTTATTTTATTGCACTGCTTCTAATTATTTTAAGAGTGTAAAATGTATATACTGACAGTATAAAAATTTATACATATATACTTCATCATTCACCGTTCATTTGGAGTACATTTTCTGAAAAGTCAACAATAATTAAAAAATCAATGGTGATGATACAATGACAGTGTATAAAACTCATACACTATCAGAGTATACATCTTTTTCTCTTATTTTAATAGTAATGATATATATTTGTAACAAATTTTTTTACACCATAATAAAGTGAAATGCTTGGATTAAAATTAATCATTAATGAATAAAGTATTATTTTATGATATGTGTTATATAATATAGAATGATATATGATTTTGCTATTTTAACTTATATGGTTTTAATGGGTTAGAGTTTTGGGATTTCCAAGAGAGCCATGTGATAAGGCATTAATATTTAATAATACCAGCAAATGGTGCCGCAGTTTTAAGGCTTTAATTTCATATGTTGAAGTCTGACTTTAACGGTTACACATCTGTTGTTCTATACGTTGTGTTACTGTATGTGCCATCAATTGTGATTGGTCAGGAAAATAATTAATTATTAATTTTTAACTTAAATATATTTTTTTAACCAATGACAGATTAGTGATACATGCAATGACACAACTTGTAGAACAACAAATGTACCTTAACTTGAATACAATACTTACAAGTTGACTACTCCACTAGTTGATTTTGTAAGAGACTTTCAATTAAATTTTACATATTAAATAAATATTTTAATATTTATATACTAAAATCTAAACTCTCAACATATTATGTATTATCTGTGTTTTAATTATTATTTGCTCTCAAATAAAAATAATACATATGAATGATTGATGATAAACTAATTATATAAAATAGTTACATTAATAATACATATATATTAAAACTCTAACTAAATGTGTTATTTTTAAAATATTATAAGCATATAATATTATCATCATTTAATATTGTTCACTAAGTGATAGTTTCAATGATAATAATAAAAAGTAGAGGTTACTAAATCTTTTAATATGGTTAAATGTAAAATAATAATAAATGACATATAGAAAAGGTAAAATATCCTATAAAAATGATCATGAAAACCTTATATTATATATCTTATAATAAAAAATAGAGATGATTAATTTTACCCTCTCCAAGTGTCATAAGTGAGAGTCTTAAGGATTGGATCATCTTATCTACATTGAGAGAATTTTATTTGGGAGTGAAAGAAAGAAAAGAAAAATATTATTTTATCTTTTAGAAGAACAAAGACAAAAATCTTTCCAATGGGATTCACTTAAAGATAGGGCTAACATTGAATCTAACTAATTTGATATTCGTTCAAAATTTGATTCACTATTTAACTCGATAAGTTCGCTTCATGAATCAAATAAGATGAACTTAAATTAAAAATTTAGCTCATTAATTAAACACAAGTCAGAACTTGAACCAAGTACAACTTGACTCATTATAATTATGAGTTGATTCAATTATATATAAACATATATCACAAATATTTTATAATTACTATGTGAAGTGAATGTATATACATTTTTTATATCATCAATAATAAATATATTATGCATACTAAAATTATTTTTTATAAAATCGATTTAAAAGTTATCTTTCTCTTATATTAAGATCATCATTTGAGGTTACTAGTTTGAAAATTTAAAAACTTTAAATCAATCATATTTGAGCTGATAAAATAGTTTGCATTGAACTCGACTCAAGATAATCCTTATCGCCTCGAATTAATCTGAGCCAAACTTATGTTGAATTATTTCCACCCCTACTCCTACTTACAAACTTATTGTCTTTTTCATTCTCTTGCTTAACAAAGAGCCTAGAGAAGGAAAAGAGAAAGCTTAGACAAGGAAGAAGATTGTCCTATTCCAAGTTTTATAAGTTCAGCAGTTAGTGCAAGTTTAATCATTCTGGTGCTTAATGAAAAATAAGAAAATGTTTCCTTGTTTTATTTATTATAATTGTGATTTCATATTTTAACTTTTTATATCCCAATTGAGAGTGCAAAGCGTCAAGGATTGCATTAGCAACGTTTGCCTATGTTTTGATGAAGACAAGGAATTAGCTAAAACTTGAAGATGACTCAACAATCAACATACTGGGGGCTCAAGTGGTGTCTTATGTCATAATTCTTTATTATCTTTTTAGAAGTCTAAGATGTTTGCCATAGATATTGAGTCTAGGTTAGGTAAACCTAGGTGTGAGTCTCACAATACTTAATAAAGTAATTAATCAACTAAAATGAGACATCATCTAGAAATATATGATAAGTAGGTCCATGCATTTGAATACATTGATTTTATGCATTAAAAATATTATATTTTGGAAATCATGTATTGCATGAGCATGTATCATATAGGGAGTTTACCATACATTAACAAGTGAATTTTTACACTGGTTAATCGATTAAGGTAACCCGCTAATCGATTAATGTAAGTGTTTTCTGTTGTTTTAACAGCATAACTGAAAAACCATTTTTGAGA
>NW_017727922.1:21870-23031 GCF_001865875.1 Lupinus angustifolius
GTGTTCTTCACACAAAGACTTGGAGGTCTTGGGATAAAGAGCGATACCTTGGCTGGGGCCGAATCTCATAAGAAAGGTTTTCTCGGGAGGCGGTTTTGGGAAAGGTCAAACAAGGGTAACGTAGTTCTTTGGGTTCCAAGAAGGGAGCGTTCAAGTTTTGTAATTGTAAGCTTGTTGTAACGTACATTGTGTTCCATAGTGAAGAAGAAAATCTCTCAAATCAGAGGGGATGACTGGATGTAGTTTTGCAATGGGCAGCAAAACGAACCAGGATAAAATCCCTGCGCAATCTTTTCTATCATTTTCTCTTTTATGTTTCAATATGTTTTAATGCGAATCTGGAACTAATATTTTGCATACTTGTTCATTGCTATGTTCTTGTTAATCTAGCACAAAAGTATCTGTTGTATATATGTTTGTGTGTTTGTTAATAACCGTGCAAGTTACTGTTTTGATCATTCTGTTTCTGTTACTGATTAATCGATTAAGACCAGTTGTTAATCGATTAATTGGGCATTTTTCAGCAAATGTGTAAAAACCAGAAAAGTGGAAATTGAGTTCCGCCACACCTATTCAACTCCCCCTTCTAGGTGTCCGCCACTGATACCTAACATGTGGTATCAGAGCTAGTACGTGTGCTAGCTCAACCGCATCCGCGTGATCCGAGAGGGACTATATATGGGCTCTAACAACCCATTTGGCGGTGATGGCGCATCCATCAACCACCCTCCCATATTCAGTGGCGAAGGTTATGCCTATTGGAAGGTTCACATGAGAATCTATATCGAGGCAATAGACACAGACATTTGGGATTCCGTTGTCAATGGTCCATACATTCCACTTCATATGGTGGATGGCAAGTTTAAAGAAAAGCCTAAAGGCTTATGGACGGATATTGAGAAAAGAAAGGTCCAACATGACCTTAAGGCCAAGAACATTATTACTTCGGCCTTATCTTATGATGAATTCTTTAGAGTCTCGCAGTGCCTTTATGCAAAAGAAATGTGGGATACATTACAAGTTACCCACGAAGGCACTAGTGAAGTTAAGTGCGCTAGACTAAATGCGCTTACGCATGAGTATGAGTTATTTCGCATGCTTCCTAATGAATCTATTTGTAATATGCAAAAACGTTTTACTCATGTTGTAAATCATTTGGTC
>NW_017727922.1:23131-52962 GCF_001865875.1 Lupinus angustifolius
AGAAAAGACCATATAGAAATCCAGTAGTTCATATGCATAAGAAGTCAAATAATAACATGCCTACTTGTTTCTATTGTGGTACACATGGTCACACATGCACTACATGCTTTATTAGAAAATTTGGTGTGCCAAGTGGCAAATATGTTTGGGTAAAGAAAGGGCAAGATCCCTTAGTTACTAACAAGAAGGGACCCAAAATAACTTGGGTACCCGAAAGAGACAAGTAAATTGTGTTTGCAGGTGTGCCAAAGGACATTTGAGCATCAAGGGATAAATCAACAAAAGATGTTCTAGACACAAGGTTGGTGAGTAGATCAAGGTTATTAAGGAGAAAAGTTAATGACAAAGGTTGTTGAATGAGCTTCCGTACTATGCTACCTACCAAGAATACTTCTCTAAATAATTGAGGGGGAGAAGATAAAGGAAAGAACGGTGAAAGGGGAAGCAACACACTTTGAATATCAAATAAACCATTGAAACATCATATCATCAAACTTTTCATCCAGTATCACCTAACTAGTGGTATCACAAGTGATATCTCAAACAAGTGGTAATCTTGACCTATCTCCAAAAGGTAAGCAAGGTAAATATATTAACAAGGTTACAAAATTATCTCTTAGTAAGCTCAAAATCGTTTTTAAAACTGTTAATTTTCTGTCATTAATCGATTAACATCTCTGTTTAATCGATTAAATGAGTTCCAGTAGCTAAAGCTGTCTGAAATAAATCATCTTAATCGATTAAATTTTGTGATAATCGATTACCTGGGCTCAAATTATTTTTGAAATTTAATTCTTCATGTTTTGTGGCTTACGCTTATATTTTTTAGTCAAGTACATCTCATGATTATGATTGTACCATCTTTTAGCATTTTGTAACTATGTTGAACCTTGCTAATTATACTAAATAGAATGTGTTTTTGCATGAATTTTGAACATGTCTTAATTGTGTATTATAATTGAATGATTGGAATATGCCTTAAAATGAAAATAGCCTAAAATGAAATTGTGTTTTTGTAACTAATACTACTAACAAGTAGTGCTGCTAACAAATGGCTTAAATATATGTTTAATCATTCCATGTCTTAAATGTTTACATAATGGATATGTCATGCTTAAATGGTTAATTATGTTGCATGTAGCACCTTACTTTGTTTGAACTGGATCTTGATCATGATTGGTATATGTGATTATATTGAATGATTATGCCTATTGCAAACTGCTCAAATATATCAAATGTTTAATCATTCCGCCACTGATACCTAACACCAATAATTATGAATGTGACTCTATATTTTCATTCTCTATCATGTTTTTAAATATTAAGAAAAAATATATTGGGAGGGGATCCACTTACTCCATATCGTAATCATCAATTTTAGAAGAATCCAATAATTTGAATTAATTAATAGATTTAAACCATTAGATTTCTTTAGAATTAATGACTAAGTTGTTAAGTAAGTTTTTTAAAGTTACTCTTAAATATAATTTAAAAAAATAATGAAAAGTCACTTTTAATGTTTCCTATACAAATTGTTAGGTATCAGGGGCGGAATACACCTAGAAGGGGGTTGAATAGGTGTGGCGGAACTCAATTTCCACTTTTCTGGTTTTTACACATTTGTTGAAAAATGTCCAGTTAATCGATTAACAACTGGTCTTAATCGATTAACCAGTAACAGAAATAGAATGATCAAAACAGTAACTTGCACGATTATTAACAAACACACAAACATATATACAATATATACTTTTGTGCAAGATTAACAAGAACATAGCAATGAACAAGTATGCAAAATATTAGTTCCAGATTCATATTAAAACATATTGAAACATAAAAGAGAAAATCATAGAAAAGATTGCGCAAGGATTTTATCCTGGTTCGTTTTGCTGTCCACTGCAAAACTACATCCAGTCCTCCCTCTGATTTGGGAGATTTTTCTTCTTCACTATGGAACACAATGTACGTTACATACAAGCTTCCAATTACAAAACTTGAACGCTCCCTTCTTGGAAAGGCACTGTGAGACTCTAAAGAACTCGTCATATGATAAGGCCGAAGTAATAATGTTCTTGGCCTTAAGGTCATGTTGGTATCGCTCTTTATCCCAAGACCTCCAAGTCTTTGTGTGAAGAACACCTTACCTAACCGCAGCTAGGATTTTCCCAATCCTTTAACAATGCTTTGAGTTATGAATGGGTACTTAATAATCGGATATTACAATGAGAACCAAAGCCTTAAACCTAAGCAAGAACTCACAAGACGTCATAGTCTAATATGAATGTTCATGCATGAGGTTTCTGAAAATATGCAATCTTTAAAGAACTATCTTTCTCTTTTCAAGAAACATAAGAATAATACAAGAAAGTTTTTGAAAGAAACATGCAAGATGAATGTGAAAACTAAAGCCTTAGCATGATCTAATCTTTCTCCTAATTCAACACTTTCTAATAGATTCTAACAATGATGATCTATATCTATTCTCTTGTGTTTTTCTCTCTTTTTCTACATAGCCGTTTATGCAATTAAGCCAGTATTTATACAAAACAGAATTTGGCTCTCAAAAACGGTTTTTCAGTTATGTTGTTAAAATAACAGAAAACACTTACGTTAATCGATTAACGGGTTACCTTAATCGATTAACCAGTGTAAAAATTCACTTGTTAATGTATGGTAAACTCCCTATATGATGCATGCTCATGTAATACATGATTTCCAAAATATAATATCTTTAATGCATTAAATCAATGTACTTAAATGCATGGACCTACTTATCATATATTTCTAGATGATGTCTCATTTTAGTTGATTAATTACTTTATTAAGTCTTGTGAGACTCACACCTAGGTTTACCTAACCTAGACTCAATATCTATGGCAAGCATCTTAGACTTCTAAAAAGATAATAAAGAATTATGACATAAGACACCACTTGAGCCATCAACATGTTGATTGTTGAGCTATCTTCAAGTTTTAGCTAATTCCTTGTCTTCATCAAAACATAGGCAAACGTTGCTAATGCAATCCTTGACGTTTTGCACTCTCAATCTCCCCCTTTTTGATGATGACAAATACCTCATCAAATCTTATGTTACATTTGATGAATTAGCTTGATGATGTTGTACATTTGCATAATGGTTGTGACTTCAAAGTTGAAAGCACTTTGCTCCCGCTTAGGTAAGCAACCTTTCTCCCCCTGCAAATAACATCAAACACAACAAGCAACATTTCTCCCCCTTTTGACATTATCAAAAAGATACGAATATTCCATTCTAGTCAAAAGCGAGAAGAATTATAGGAATTTATTTTAAAAAACTGTAATTATTAGCATAGGCAATAACCAGTTTGAGAAGCTTAAACATATACACAGTTATACATCATTTAATCGATTAACAACATGTCTTAATCGATTAAATGGACAACATATAGCAGCAGAACAGTTTGAATGACATGAAGGGTTATGCAGAAGCAAATCAAGTGCAAAGCATCACAAATATATCTTTAAAAATAAATATTTTCTTGCCAATTGGGAAAGCATCTATCCCATGTGTCAACCAATAATGGTAGATCTTATCTTATTATACACTTTAAATGGCTTCGAGCATTAATTTGCAACTACAATCCTAAAATTAAAACAAGTTCAATATAATTCCAAAACTTGGTCATAAATTATTCAAAAGTTCAATTTGGTCTTCAATACGTGATGCAATACAAGACACTACTAGATCCTCTACATTATATTAGATTAAATGTTCGATTTTTAAGAACGACATTTTTTAAAAATAACAACTACATACCTCAAAAGTGATTAGTTCATTACTACATTGCTGCATTACGTATAGAGTGAAAAGATATTATTAGTTATAAAAGAGGAATACCACGAGTAAATTAGTAACAGGATTTGCACTTAGGTGCATCATATGAGAGAACTTAGCCATCAATGATGAGATTAAATTAGTAAACCAAATGATCCTTGGAGTGTGTGTGATTATTTTAAATTAGTCATATAAATTGCCCAAATGTTTGTTTAATATACAATTTATCATATCATTGGAATAAGAAAACTAGAATTTTTTATGGCATCAAAAGTTAATTCGTTGTCCACAACCTAAGTCTATCATTGTTTGATTAAGGAGTCCAATTCTTCTTTAGAATTGGAGAGATTAATACTAGAATATAAGGAGGAATGTTTTTAAAAAAAATCAATTTTTTATTTTAAAATAATATAGAATTATGATCATTAAAGGTTTTTTTTACTATGTGTAATAATTCACATCCGATACTGGACTCTCTAATATTGAAGATAACCCCATCCATGATTAAGAGGAATACCACAAGTAATATATGAAAAATACAAAACACAATCTTCATAAAGAATAAGAATAAAGACCTCATTCACCACATTTTTGTCACGTATGGGCCTGGTTATAGTTGCTTGCAATGACTGGTTATACGTAAGATTTCTCAACCCAATCCATATAAATAATATTGTTATGTGATGTAAAAAATTTACATCATATAACAATTTTATTTTTTATAGAAGAGTATAAAATCTATACATTGTTAGTGAAAAATTTATACATACTCACTATATTATTTATCATTTTTTGGATTACTTTTTTTAAAAAAAATCAATGATGATTAATTATGAATGGTGAATGATATAGTAATAGTATATAAAACTCATACACTTTTAATGCATACATCTTTTTATATGAAAGGGTTGAAGCGCACCCAAACATTTTTAAGTGCTTCAAGTTAGATAGAAGATACACTCATTAATATCAAAACCATGTTGATGTAACAATATATATACACATTTTATTTGTTTTGAAATATATATGAATTTATATTTTAATTTCCCTTTTATACTTTCATGATATCATAACTTGGTTATGAATAAACTCAAACTAGGATGGATGATAATAGTGTGTTGGAAAAGTAGACACGCTTGATAAAATATGATTAGAAATGAATACATCAGAGAGAAAATTATGATATTTCATATTGGCGAAAAAATGATAAAATCATGCATGCCCTATGTAGTTTGGACACGTGTGGAGAAGATTGTTAGAAGTCAAGATAAGGAGAATAGATCGAATGAATGTTAACCCAATTTCTAGAGGAAGGGAAATCCAAGAAAAATCATCGGCAAAATAATTAGGAAAGATGTAGAGATATACCAGCAATAGATTTTTCTACATCCCTAACACGTGATATAAATTTTGCAGTTATAATGGGTGAGAACTATGACTGAGAATTACTTTGGTATCACCAACATATGTAATTAGAAGCTTAGAATTTTTAGCAGTTATCACCATTCTTTTTCCAGTGTATTCTATCTTTCTTGAAAATTTGTTCTCATCTTGTGTCATATGGTTTGAGAAGCTAGAGTCAACAATCCATTCATACTTGTAATTAATTGATTTATCACCATCTATAATAAGATTATTCTCTTCTACTTATGTGCAACACGAAGTTGTTAACTCCTCTGTGTTGGAAGTGTCTCCTTTCGATCATAATTGATGAGTCAAGGTTGCATTCTTATTCACTTTCATTTTTCTTGTAGTTGGAGATATTCCTTTCATACTCCAAAACCAACAATCTCTAGAAAAATGATCCATTCTTCCGCAATTATCATACTGATCATTCTTCTTGCGGTACTTATGCTCTTTCAAATCATTTATGTATCAAGGTTGTCTAGCTCCCCCTCGTTGTGAACCTCCTCCATGTTGGCATCTCCTCTACCAACTTTGTCCTCTCCTTGAGCATTCTCCCTTGTCACCAAACTTCACATGGGCCTTGTTTTCTTTAGGTGCTCCCATTTTGCTAAAGAGAGCTTTATCCTCCTCATTAATAGAAATTTTAGACATTTAATTATCTAAAGCTTCTTGGTTCGCCAAGATGCTTTCCAATATTGTCAAAGTAGGCCCATCTTCGAATGGCGGTTATAATACCATTACATTTTGGATTTATTCCAATAATAATGATCCTTATTTTTTCGCCTCAGAAATTGCACTTTTTGGATCTATTTTTGCAATCTCATTACAAATAGATTTGACTTTGGTAAAATGCTGACTTACATCTATGTCTCATTGTCTAAGATACATTAACTCGTTCTCTAACAACTACAACTTTGCATCGCTCTTCCTAGCGAAAAGCGTTGCTAAGGTATCCCAAGATTCCTTCGGTGTCGTCAAGTCCTTGATCCTCTACAAGAACTCATCCTCTATGGTAACAGACAACACACATAGAGTCTTGTCAGCTTTAATCTTCCATTTCCTTTTATCCTCTTCATTTTTTTGGTACCTTCGTCTCCATGCTACCAACAGTGCTCCCAAGATCTTGCCCGAACAAATAGAATTAATTCAAAAGCTCTATATGTCATAGTTATTATTGTTGAGCTTCTCCATCATACTTGATGAAGATGCGAGATTTTCCACCACAATTGGTCAGTTTTCAACATTTAACCAATCTAACATGGTCCTGAACCAATATCTTATCAAAATCTCAAACTATGTACTTGCAAGATCTCCATGTACCATGATCCATGACCACACACAAGCACTTGTACTAGCAAGATGTAATTCGTCTGCTCTAATACCACTTGTGAAGATATAACTTTATTAAAAAGAGAAAAACATGCATGATATAAAAGTGCCTTACAACAATATTATTTTACTCAACCTTAATCACACTTGAAGCTTTCGCTTTATTTATTTTCTACTTGATGGCTTACTAATTTGATTATACAAACATAACATTGTATGATATTTATACAAATGTTATTGTTAGTTAATTTGACTTGATCATGCTTGCTAGATAAGTATAAATATCACGTGGCAACATTTGCATTAGATATGTCATTTTAAACGTGTCTTTTGTTTACTAATTGGTAACATTATTATTTTTTACTAGAATAATTTACGCTAATTAAAATCCTTAGTACTTAAATAAAAGAACTATTAAATTGATTATAAAAAGAACTCTTAATTTAAAGAGAGGGAGACTGATCCTATCATTATAATTTATAAATTCTTATGTTCACTATTTAAACTAAGTGTAATATTATTAACTAGGTCTATCATTTCTGGTTCAGACTTCAGAAAAGCCTTTGATTGAAATTGATATTTAACATTGGTTTGATAATTGATGTTGAAATGGACCATGTTATAAATCAAAAGTTTATCATCGATTATAACTTGATTTTAGGTGTACAAAAATATCGATTATTGTTTTAATGAAGGTTGAAATTACACTTTCGACCTCGATATGTAAAAAAATTGATGTCTTTTCCACTTTCAACCTTAGTTAAATACACACGAACACAAATTCAAATATCATTTGAAACATAAACAACCTATTATAGAATGTTCAACCTATTACTTTCTTTACTTTTTCTGTTAATTCGAACCAACAAAACAATCAATAATTTCTTCAAAACATGGTCTTCAAAAAAGATGAAAATAAAATAAGCTTTAACATATTGCCATTATTATAAGAATTAAGAATTTAGATAAGCTAGAGGATATGCTTTAATAAATAATGTAAGAATCTATTTACATGAATTTTGTTTGTTATTACCGCATTAAATAAAATGAAGATGAAGTTATAGGAGCTATCCGCCGAAGATATTATTTTCTACCCTTATTTAACTACTTGTAATCAATGTTGTGTAACGATCAATTCTACTGGATCTAAATTACTCCATAGGTTGCTACAATATTCTCATCATTAGAGTGATCCACAATTTCTAATAACTTTGGATTGGAAAACTCAGTTCACAAGTGCAACACGTTAGATTTCCACTTGAATGCAATTGTGCAAAAATGGGTAGAAGGAAAAAAAAATAAGGGACGCGTGTGCATACATTGAATCTTTGGTTCTTTTTAAAGGAAAAACAAAATGTGAAGTAACATAATTGAAGAAAAGTGTGATAAGCACTAATGAAGATTTCGTATATGTTGGTTTTTGCTTAAAATCTCTAAAAATGTATTATCACATGCATGAGTCAGACAAATACATTGTTTTTGCCAAGTAAATTGTTACTCAAATTGAGGGGAAAATTGCTTATATAGAAGCAACTTTTTTTCTTAATGAATGTAAATTCTTACTTGAACTAGATAGGATTACTACAAATGAAAATTTCTTCATCCAAATATTCAAGGTAGTTACATATTTAGAGTTCAAATTTGAGATGACTAATAAAGTTGAATCAACATTTTACAGCTAATCATTTGATGATAAACCAAGTTTAATAATATAAATTGATGTCATCACAAGTAAACGTTAAACTTCTAATCTAAATTACTAGAATTTTCTTAAATATATTTTTCTATAAACAATTTTGTTAAATATATGTCTTCAGTGTTTATTTACCAAAATAAAAATATAATTTAAAACTAGTTAGTAAGCACAAACTAAATGTGTCTAAGGATCTTATGAGGCATATTGTCATTAATAATATTTTCTTGCCTCATTTTTTTATACATAAAGTTTTTATTTTTTAATAAAGAGGGAGGAGAACATAACAGTTCTTTGATCTTGAGAATGTAAGGTCTAGATGAATGGTAATTGATGAGAAATCTTCTAGTATCGCCTGAGAGATGCTTGAATGCATTGAGGGAAGTACTTGAGAAAGTTCTCCAACAACCAAGTATGTGAAGAATATATAGAATATCATAGAGTAATATCGAGAAATATGTTAAGTAAGAAAGAGTGTGAATAATACGCAAGTAAGAGAATATGAGTAAGTGTAGGTAATTAAGCTTCCTTAATGGAGAAATCTCGATTTATAGTAGAGATGTGTGAGAAATATTCCTTTGTAGATATTGTTGGTCTGGCCAACCAAATGGCTTGTTGGGTCTGCTCCAGACAAACAATGTTGTTTTTCCTGTGTTAGACAACTTTAGCAGGTCTGTACTCTATGGATAGTTGATTTATCACTATATTATTTTGTGTCAATCGTCACGCCATAGGTCCATTATGTCTAATGTTGAGAGGTACAATAGGATGTATGTAACATATGGTAGGTAACAGGGGTCTATATCGTTTAGGTAGTGTGACAGTAGGATGTCAGAGATGGTCCTTCTACTATGTTGTCATTTCTTCCAGGTTAACAACTCGTTCATTTGGATTGTTAAGTTGCTTGGCTGGGGCCTAAAGTGTTCGAACTGTGTCTGTTTTGTCTGGTCTTGGATCGGTAGTTTTCACACATGTTCGGTCGTAACGTATACCTTAGAACTAACTAGGATGTAACAACAACTGCTAGAGATTTGAACTCAAATATCGACACTTAATATTCTCCAAATCTATCAACTGAAAAAAGTGACTCTTCATTAATAATCTTTTCTCAATATGATGAATCTACCCTTGAATTTGGGTTCTATATGGTAGGTATAATGGTGTAGCTGGTTTGAATTAAAGCAACAATTATTAAAATGGGAAGTGTACATCTAATAATGTTACAATAATGAAGTTGAAACCATTAACTTAGAAGATTTTGTGCTTGGTCTCTTTGTCTTGGGGCACTAGGCACACACTAGAATTTGGTGGACTACATCATGTATCCACTTATTGCAAAGGTTTCTTGCCAACCCACTTCTCATGGCACCCCATTATATTGCTTACCTTTCATTGATTGGATAATCCCTTTAAATTTTCATAGAATATAATACATTTCAATTATACCTTTTTCTTTTCTCCTTTCATGAAAGAAAGTTGATATCTTAAATTTATGCAAATGGAGAGACAAAGATAAGAAAACTTTATTTTAGACTCTAGCATGCATGGCTTTGATAAATTTATAATTCCATAAACACGTCCTCATAACAATCATGCATGTTCCACTATCCCTTGTCCCAATCTAGCATAGAAAGAAAATGAAAGAATTGAGTTATATTAATTACTCATGAGAATAATGTTTCTTTGAACACTTGGTGTGCAAATATCTATACACACACCATATATCAAATTTAAATAAATATAATAAATTCATATATAAAGGAGACATGTATGTTCTATGTAGTTAAATGTGAGAAATCTTTGGTGATAAGATGATACTTTTAAGGAATCAATTTCAAATTTTGTCATCAATATGAGAGTTTAATTGGTAGATAATTTATAAATCTATATGTTAAGTTGTGATGTTTTGTCCTAACTCTAATTAACCTTGATTAAACTCATTATAAGAACTATGATCAAGAATAAAAGATTGAATCCCCAATGTCGAAGGTTCGATTTTTGAGAGCAACACTTGTTGGGAAGAACAACTATAAATCTTGAAAGAGATTAATTCCTTATCAAAAAAATGTGAAAGGATACACTTGATAGTAACAAAAAAACTCACCATAAAAACTATGGTCAAGAATAAAATACCCATATATATATTGTACTTTCGTTATCAATGTTTTTTCCTTCAACTTTCCTTTTGTTTTACTTTGACCAACTTTTTATAAAGTAGAGATGATTTACGGACAAATAAGTTGTTTTGCTTTTCCTTTCTAAAATAAAGAATCAATAATTGAGTTTAAGATGTTTTATATGTTATATATATATATATATATATGCAAATACTTCATAATGCGTTTCACTGGACTATTATTATTTATTATCCGTTGGTAATATTTGTTTTGCATGCGTAAAAATATTATTTTAGTCCTAACGTAGCACGCTTAATGAAACTCTAATCTCTACAATAAACTGAATGCTAATTATTTTAATCTTCATTGCGCCAAGTGTCTTTGTTAAATACATTGAAACTTTTAAAAATTAAATTTTGAACTGTAGTAAATTCTGGATATTAGAAATTAAGTATTCAATTTCAAACAACATTCAATTTTAGCTTTACCAAATCAAAAATTCAATTATAAACAAATTCCGGATATAATTCAATATAGTTGATTGTCATTTCCTACCATATTTAATTTTCCTTAATTTGAATTTAAAATTCAAATTTATTTATTCTTTTAGTGAAAATGAGAGTATTATTTCTGTGAATTGAGTACCTTGTGATCAATTTTAATAAAGTAATTGTTGTGCTTATATAAAATAGTTATTATATATTATCATTACAATATCCATAATTCACATGTTTTACATTCTTGAAAAAATCAATTATAATAACCCTTAAATAATGGATATTATATTAAATGTGTAAAAAACTCCTTACGGTGTCTCCTTCTTTATCAGTTTACTAGTTTTCTTTTACTATCGTATACATTTCTCTGCTTTCTCTATTATTTCTTATTATACCTTATATATTTGATAGTTAATTTAAAAATATATTAGTTGGCTTTTTATTCTTAGGAATTACAACATTAAAGTCATGTAGTAAATAGATATAATAAGTTGTATGTATGTTTCATTTTAACATAAATACATGAGCTATGGAATTGTCTCTTCACGTGAATGTAACTATAGGAATCAAAATTTCATTGTCAGTTTGTGGACAAGAATTTGCTATCCCAAACTCTGTCCGAAGCCAATCCTATTATGACACGTCAGTTAAAAAAAATTAAATATTCATAACTTTATCATTTTTGCTTCATTGTGATTGGTTAGAAACATGGTTGGGGATAGGAGATCCCCATCGGAGTTTGTGATGCTACTCACTTAGGTTTTTTAGGAAACTAATTAAGGCACGTTTATCAATGTCTAATTCACTTTATGGCTTCCAACTCGATTTATCATCATTCATTGTGTGTGTGGCTTCATTCGTTGGTGTCTTCTATTTTTATTGTTGTTGTCTTTCTTAAAACGATCGAAGTTAAAAACCCTCTTAGGAAGTTGATTTCATAGAGGCAAGGATACCATGGTGTTCGCAGTGATAACCTAAAAATATTAGTGTTTATTTTATAAATTTACACAACCATAGTCTCAAACTCATCTGAATTAACTCACTCGTAAGGGAGTTGCACTGTTTTGATCATTTAATCACAATATGTTATTCTAAACCAAGTCAATCCATCAAAATTTGTTCGATTCGGATCATATTAAAATATTGACCTGTACCTACTCATAAGCAACATTATTATTGTTATTGTTATTATTATTAAATACATGAATTTCTAACAAATTTCATATTAACCTTCTCTTTTATGGTATTTACCTACCAAATTGGCTTATTGAAAAGTTTGCTGAAAACGAAATTGATCTTTTTTTTTATTACCTATCAATGAATGTTTTTTGGTTAAAGCTTTTTGCCATTGTAATATGTTATTAGTATTGAGTATAATGAAGAGTTTTGTCGTTACTGATAAAGTTGTGAATCAAACGGAACTGCGTTGTTGTATGTAACCATAATGGATAGGTAGTTGGGTTTGTTGAAGGCATTTTTTTTTTTGTAAATTATATAATACAAATAGAGTGAAATATTCATACATTATCTGTGTAAAATATACATTATTTATCACTTATTTATATTATATTTTTGAAGAGTCAATAATAATTAAATATAGATGATAAAATGGTATATATAACTTTTACATTATCAACACATACATTTTTTTTCATAAAAATATTACGTATAAGTTGTTACGTTTTAATAAATGATTAAGAATGAGTTGGTGCAGTAGTAAAAGAATACATAGTGTAATATTGATGTACTGGTAGTATATAGAATTATGCGTAATCAATGTATTATATATCATTCTTTTGGATTATTTTTTTTAAAAAGTCAAACATAAATAAAAATAAATGATAGATAATAGAGTCACAGTGTAAAAAACTCTTACATTGTCAATATATATATTTTTAAAATATATTGGATATACAAGTAGAAAAATGTTAATATTTGATGATTCATGAGGCAAGATTTTCGTGGGGCAAAATTTATTAGGAGGATTATGTAAGTATCTTGAAAGGAAAAGATTCCCTATGATGTATGATTTAAATCGAAAAATTATTCAGTACTACTTAATAAAAACTTAATAAAGGGAAAACACAAAATAACTATTATACTATAGTGTAATTTGTAATTATCTATTTTGTTCTTATTATCTTCTTATTTCTACAAAAAAACTATATAACTTTATCTTCTTATTTTGCCATCATCATCTTCTTATTTTGAAGGTGTATTTAAGAAATTGAACATTACACTAAAAAAGTATTTGATACAAATTGAATAAATTCAACTCTAAATTACAAATATTTGATACCAAAAAAAATAAAATATAGTCGGCAGACATGAAGTGTTTGTCGCTATACTAGTTAAAATAAAAGAGGAGTGAGTAGTAAAATATTATTAATTAAATAATTTACTTAAATTTATTATTATAAAATAATGTTTGGACATGCAAATTAACTAATACTAACATAAATAAAAGTTATATAGATATGGACTAATTTATTTAAAAAAAATAGCACACATAAAATTTATTATTATTTATAATGATAAATTAATTTTTAGAGAGATAATAAGAATATAATATACCCTAAAATAGATTGTAAGATGAAAATATAATTCAATAACAGAAAATTAAACTATTGATTCCCTTTATAGTAGTAAATATTTATAGAACCAAAAATAGAGAATAAGGGGCAACTAATTACATATATAGTATTTTAATTGCATACCATTTTTCTTAACAGAGTATAAAGATTTAATAATCATCAAGTTAATCATCCGGATAAAATAGTTATCAACTAAGTCTCAAAAGTTTTAAAATAACCATTATATTTATCTTTTTAGAGATTCATTTGATACTGATAAAATATTATTTATTATTAAAATTTACACATAGTTATTTGATAATCATTCTTTTTTAGAGGACCAATATCATCTTTTTCTCCCTAATAAAAAGACAAGTATCATAAATTTCTTATTATTATAAGTAATGTTATTAATATTCTACTAATCATTGAATTGATCAGGATACTAATATTACAATACAATAATTTAAATGATAATTCACTAAATAAATTCTATATTAATAAAAGTATAAAACTAAAGATAGGTAAAACTTGTTATAAAAATATATAAAAAATCTCCGCAAAAGTCTTGATTATCCTATTTTCTTTATATTACTATCCTAGTTTTTAAATAATTGGAAGGGAAAAAATCAATAGAAGTGAAAAAATATAACGATCCTCATAAACTTACCATAATAGTTATCATATTAAAATTAAAATTAAAATTGTACAAACAATTATTGACAAAAACAAAAAAAAAAGTAATTAAACTAAAATGTGAAATTATTCCTTAGTCATAACTCAGCATTGCACTAACCTTCTAAAACATGATCAACATAGTTGTAGCAAGACAAGAAACATCTATATTCACAATCATATATTTAATTTGTACCTATTATTATAATCTTATTTAAAATATTAAACCACATGTAAATGATCCAAGATGCAAAAAATATTCCTAGCTAGATATAGCTCCTAAAATCTTTTGCTTATCTAGTTCCCTAAAATTGACCTCTTTCCATCCAAATCGATTGATTCTTACTAGTTTTGATATATAATCACCAAAAGAGATGTATCATGGTTATGAAAATCCTATGGAATAGATTGGCTAAATCGGAAAATCGGTGAACTAGTCTACAATAATTATATCAGTCATGTAATTATATCAATCAAACCTGATTATATTGGTCAATTTTCATTTAAATCGCACCGGCCATACCAGTCAGTTTTAATTATGATTACAAAATTTTATGAAAATGACTTATTTTTACCAAAATGTTATTGCAGAGAAACAAATACACAACCAAAACCTTTTTGTTTCTAGTTCTAAAACATGATATACTACGAAGTCATACATTTTATTGTAACAACTGATTTAAATAAAAGTATTTGTGATATTTTTTATTAGTTTTTTAATATTAATGTTAATATATTTAGATCAAATTTCACTTGTATACATTTTAATTAGTAAATCACTGGTTAAACTATTATACCACTATATAAATACTTTAACTAGTATAATATTAAAAACAATGAGACGTAGTAAAAATAGATCAGTTCACCGATTTTCTGATTGGACACCGGAATAGAATATTAATTAGAAGGGTTAATGAAAGCATTGGTTGGGTTGTTGGTTGGAAAAGAATGCACCTAACTGATGAGGGAAGCGTGTTATTTTTGGTGGGGCTACATATTCTTATCTCATATGACTCACACGTAAAATGCGCCTTGTCAGAATCTCACTCTTCCTAACCATCATTTTCATTCCCTTCACTTCCTCATTTCTATAACCCCTATTGCTATTCTAACTAATTCTTCCCTTTATTTTACTCTTTTCTACATTAATCACTTTAATATCCTCAACTTTTTTGAGGTTTTTCCTAGTAAAGTATTCATAAAAGGTGTATTGAAATAAGAGATGGAGGGGGATAATTAATAACTTAAATGTGGGTTTATTTGGTATAATTAATAGTATGTGTGACTATGTCTTCCAACAAGTATTATTATTAGAAATCGAACTCTTGACATTTTGATTCTTATACAAATTTTATTTAGTTTAGATAGTATTGAACAACATAAGAAATACAAAAAACAAAAGTTTCCAACTTATATATAAAATTTTAAAATCATGATAATATAAATTTTAAGCAGCAAAATTATGAGCCATAGTATTACTGACAAAATATATATATATATATATATATATATTCTTATATTGAAAGATTTCAAAGAGTGGTGAATTTTGAAACATCATAAGGGCTTTGATTTCAGGAATTTCTATATATATGATTAAGTAGTCTATTTCAGATTACGAAATCTTTATCAGTAAAGAAAAAGGACGTAAATCATTTACTATGAATAATTTCTAATAAACAATAGTGAATTATTATAAATTCATTTTAAATTGAATTCAAATTTTTAAAATTCAGTAGATCACAACTTGGTTTTATGCATGCTTCCTAAACACACCATCATATACTATATATAAACACATAATGGGTGGGCGCCTAAATTATTCAAAATCAACTCAATATTATATTAGAGTATAATCAATACCGTAAAACTTTTTATACTGTCAATACATCATTTGTTATCTAAGAGTATTATTAATGATAATTAACACATAAATGATGATTAATGTGCAAATAATATAAAAAAAGATAATAAAATATTTTTTCATACCATGAGATAACTTATCTCCTCCGACCACCAGAATCATTATATGTATCCTATTTTTTAGTTTTTAAAAATATTTTTATAGAAAATGTTTAAATATAACACATACCATATCATGATTATAACCACGGGAGAGATAACTTACATAATCATTAGCATTGGTACATTATTATCTTTTTGGAGATTTAATTAATATTTCTTATAATGTTGAGACATGCATGCCTGGAACCAGAAGAAACTTAAAGTTGAACAAATTCGAGGAAAAAGTTGATAGAAAAGATAGAGAGAAAAAAAAAAGCCATCCCACTCCCACACACAAAATCAACCTAAGATTTGTAATTTAGTGCAAAAGTAAGGGTCTATTTTTTATTCATAACTTTAACATAACCACCCATTGAATTCCACATACATTCCTTGATGATGTGCATATATATTGCTCTTTACCCTTAGAGAGGAGAACATAAAGAGAGACATTAAAGTTTGAACATAATTTGCTTTTAATAAAAAAGCAAAAGAGGAAGAGCAAATAATAATCCTAGGAAGTAGCAACTTGTGATGGAGTGGAGAAAGAGCTATTTGGATGTAATATTGGTTCCTTTGGGATTTCTTATAAGCATTGGTTATCATATATGGTTGTGGAATAAGGTTAGAACTCAACCACACACAACCATTATTGGTATTAATGCTAGTGGTAGAAGGAATTGGGTTAGGGCTATATTGAAGGTACTCATCATTCTTTACATTTTTATCTAATTTTTATTCATTATAATGATATGTTTTTATTGTTGTCAAGGAAATTATGAATTTGGTTTATGTTTTATGTTAAATATGTATATGTACTATTTGGATGATTGATAGTATAAGAAAAAAATGTCAAAAGAATTCTTGAACAATTAATCTTGATGCATGTTGAATATATAGTAAAAAATGAAATATATCAAAAAAAGTCTTGAAGCATGTTCAATGCTAGTTGCCTAGTTCTAAGTTATTAATTAATAAATTGTACTAAAATTTCTTTTTTATTTAAATTACAAGTGATATGAGAACAGTTTGGTATAAAACTAGCTATGAATCTATTCTATGCAAGTCTTCTGTTTTTAGTGCTTAGGGGACATATTTTTCCAGATACAATTCGTTGAAGTCTCTGGAATGTGATGATATTGGAATTTTTACCCTATAGTATTTCCTAGGAGAATAAAAAGGACATGACAAATTAAAAGTGTGAGAGTTATTATCTTTGCAATGGGAAATGTTGAAAGAAATTATTACATGATATAGTTCCAATGAAATTAAATATATTTATCTCAACCATCAGTCCTGGAAACATAGATATAATATTTCAGATTTTGTCTTCCACTAATGATAATGAAGCAAAAACAACAATGATAATAAATGTTTAATTTTTTTAATTGAGATAACATGTTTTGATTGACACATGACAATATATGAAAGAAGATCATGAGAATAAAATATATCTTCATATCATGAGATAAATTATCTCCTTAAATTTATTTATTGTTGGACATATGTTTATTTTTATTTTTATAATATATTTTAAACGAAAACTTCTAAAAAGAAAATAAATAAGACACATGTCAAACACTCAATAGATTTAAAGAGATAAGTCTAGGGATGGCAAAAAAAAAAATTCGACCCGTGGAAATACCCGCAACAGGTATCCACAATAATAGCTTATGGGCGGGAGCGGGTTTTATGATACTCGCCCTGCGCTTACCCACAAATTTATATATTTAATTTTTAGTTAAATTTTTATATATATTTATTATTATTTTAAGATTATATATCATATACTTTATTATTATTTCATAACAAATTGCACATATTTGACTATGATCATAAATTTATTATATAAATATCATATTATTAATGTAATAATTATTTTTACATATTGATTATTACAAATTATATAAATATATAATTAAAATTAAAAACCCGTTGGGTACCCGCAAATACCCGCTACTCACACGGGTATCCGCAAATATTGTTTGTTTGAGCACGGGAAAGTACTATCCACATCCGCCTTGCCATCCCTAAATAAGTCATCTCATATTAGAAGGATATACTTTATTCTCAAATGGGAAAATGTCTTGTCTTGTTATGACCATGTTTTCAAAATGTTCATTATCTATATTCCTTACTATCTCCCTTTCTTGCTTCATTCTTGTTCCCACTAAATAAAATGATATCTTAATTACTATACACAAACAAATTAAAGAAAGAGGGAATGTTCTTTTTACATGGTATAATTAGGTGTATATCAAGTCCAAGTAAATTCTAGCTACACCTAGATTAATTTACATGTGCAAACATGTTAATGAATATCAATAGAGAAAATCTAAGAATCATGCATCAATGCTTATATACACTTCCTTACTTTAAATTTCTTCACATATGAAAATGTTCCTTTAATTTTTTTATACATCAATTCTTGCCAAATCCATATAAATATATCTTTTCACATCTAACATTATTCTACTTTAGCACGCTGTGACTAAGAATTTATATATTCTGGTGTGTTACCTAAAATTCTCTGTATTCTTTGGTATATATTCCAATCAAAACATTGTTCCAGGATTGGAAGACAAAAGGATAGGTATTTTTTTAGGCAATTTTGATTCTTCGAATATTACATAGCACTCTATAATCTTTAGGTTATTCTTTAGTAACTAGATGGATCTTGTTTAATAGTTAACAATTAAATCGATACTATAATTAACCATGAAGTTATAGACTATATATTATATATAATATATTAGCAAAGTATGAAAAAGTACTTTATATTTGTAAGTATATTTATTAGCAATAATAGAGTTGTAATGTCTTGGTGAACCCCATAGAATTAAATTGTCTAAACTTCTCCTCAACAAATCAAAAATTGATATCAAATAATAGGATGTTATCGATAAAACAATTTTGTAAACTAAAATTTGATAAATTTCTTTTTGAAATAAAAATAATAAAATTGTGATACCCTCTTTCCTTTAAAAAACAGAAAAAGTTGCCAAGCTTAATTTTTGATGTAAGAAGTTGTTGTAATGACATTGTTGAACAAAAAATGGTAAAAGATGATTTTTGTATGACATATATGCTCTCTCAATTATATGTCATTCTTTTCAAATTGATTTCTTAATTTAAAAAATTGATAATTTTAAATTAAAAAAAATTATATTTTTCAACTTATACACATAGTAGTCTTACATAGAATAAGACAAAAGATATTGTTAGTAATTGTTATGTATTTTATTTTATGTCAAATATTTTCTATGGTAAAGTAATAATTAAGATATGAATTGATAGGAAAATAATCCTCTTAGTACCAGAGAAACAAATTATTAATTTTATTTTGTATTTAAGCTTAAAAGTGTGACATTATATTATATCTAGAAAGTAAAATTATCATATTATACAATTTTTTGTTTTATTTTACATATATTTTCTTCTTCAGTACGAGAGAGTATCTTGATCCGAATTGATTATGACAGGACAATGATAAGAAAAACATATTGGCTGTACAATCACTAAGGAACACAATCATGGGTGCAACCCTAATGGCCACAACCTCAATCCTCCTATGTTCAGGTCTAGCAGCACTTATAAGCAGCACCTACAGTGTGAAGAAACCACTGAATGACACAGTTTATGGTGCACATGGTGAATTCATGGTTGCACTAAAATATGTCACGCTCCTCACAATGTTTCTCTTTTCATTCTTCTGCCATTCTCTCTCCATAAGGTTCATAAACCAAGTCAACATCTTAATCAACACTCCTCAAGATCCTATGTCTTTGGTTACTCCTGAATATATCAATGAGATTTTAGAGAAAGGGTTCATTTTGAACACTGTTGGGAACAGGTTATTCTATACAGGACTACCTATTTTGCTTTGGATATTTGGTCCTGTGTTGGTGTTCCTTTGTTTTCTTACTATGGTTCCTGTTCTTTACAACCTTGATATTGTGTTCACTAGTGGAAAGGGAAAGATGATGGAAGTGAAGGAAAATAGTGACTTTATTGTATGAAATAATGTAATGTAACAATATATTTATTAATTATATATATGTTATGTATGAATTGCAAGTTGGTCATTTTTCTTAATGATTAGAAATATGTGTATGTTTCATGGATATTTTGATAATGTTCTATAACCAAGAGTGTGAACATAAAGCATATATTGCATGTTGCTTTGTCCTTGTGGAGGATAAATATGATAAAAGTTGCATTAGTTTTGCTTTTCAAATAAGAATCTATCAAATTTATATATATCTCATTTGTTAGCTAGACTAGAATGAGAATATGATATGATATAGAAAAGAGTACCATAAACTATCACTTGTTTCAGGTTGATGTTTCCAATCATATCTTATTCAATAGTATAGTATCACTTATGCTATTAAAATATATTCATTAAGTATCCTTTTATTCTCTTGTTAAAACAAAATAGAATATTTAGTGACACCATATTATATGGGACAGAATCAAAGACACCAACTTCGAACAAATGATTTTCTTCTCATAAACTCTTATATGTCTAGTTAGTGCATACTAAATAACAATGACATTCAGGTATAAGTGATGGTAATAATGATAATGTGTTAGTGATGACAATGATGTTCATATAGGAAAATACGAGAGAAAAAACTATATTATCTCATAATCATTTTCACTTCTAAATAACCTTATTACATTCTATGAGCTCATCAAACACTACGGTGCAATAGAACATAACAAATTATTATATCTTATATCTCTTATTTTGTCCACTAAACAAGCATTTAATCCAATAAATAATGAGTCAAATATATAATCTAGCCTCGGATTACTCTAATCTCAAAATTGAAGTGGCCACGTACAATTTATTGTCGACATGCATATATGAAGCTTTATAAGACTATGGGTTGATTTTATAATACAATTAATAATGTTGATATGATTACCTAGCTCTCAAGTATCAGTTCTGGTGGGTGGAACCAAGTGGGGCTGGGTGATGGTATATGACCCCTCAACGAACCGGATCCTTTGTCTCTAGAAAGTTAAAGTCACATATCATGGACCAATTAATATTTACCAACAAGTCAAAAATAATACTTTATTTTAATTTTATTTTATTAAAATAATATATTATATCCACATGTATAGATATAAGTGGAGTGAGACAAGAATGAAGACATCAAATTAGGACAGGTGATCCCATCCAACCCCTCAAGGCTCAAAGTATTTCTTTAACATTCATTAATATATTTTTAATTTTCAAACAGAACTTTCGTATAATTTGGTATTTGACTCTTTGTATTAAGTGCAATTAGTATTCGAACCATAGTTTCCAGGTGTTAGGAACAAACAGAATTCATTCTCTTTTCCTGTTGTATGTGATGCAAAATTTATACTTGTGGAATCAATAAACATACAAATAAAATATAGCATAAAGATTAACACTAAAAGTTTGATCTTAGAAAAACTTAAGAAAGTAAAAAATCACGGGACCTCATCCATAAATGTTATATTATAAAAAGTAGAATACTAATATTTGTTTCTTTCATTTTAAGAGTATAACTAAGGCTGACAATGAATCGAATCAACTCGGTATTTATTCGAAACTCGATCTGTTATTTAGCTCGATAAACTTAGTTCATGAACCAAATGAGTTGAACTGAGCTGGAAATTGAGCCCGATAAATAACGAGCCGAACTTGAGTTGGATATAGTTCGACTCGTTAGGTTCATGAGTTGGCTCGATATATTTATATATATATAAAAACTAACTTTGATATTTATTATGATTCATACATTATTTTGTATATTTATTATAATTATATATATAAACACAAGATTATATTTATATATATATAAAACATTTTGTAGTATTTTCAAAATTTATTTAATTATTTGAGTTGTTCAAATGAACCATTCGAACTGAACCGAACAGTTCATGAACTCTAACTGAGCCGAACTCGAGCTAAAAAAATACCTCGTATCAAACTCGAGTCGAGTTTCGAACTAAAAAATAGCTCGTATCGAACTCGAGTCGAGTTTCGAGTTAATTCAATCCTTATCGAGCTGAACCGAGTTGAACTCTAGTTCAGCTCGGTTCGGCTCGTTTCCAACCCTAAGTATAACAATAAAAATATCTCTACAGTTTTCCCTCATAATAGTCCAGTCTTGCGTTATAGTGGATATCAATCATCTATATGTCGCTATTCTCACATGTTTGTCATATTCTCTAAGACGACCAAAAGGTCAAGTGTTCAATTCCTATGAGCGACACTTGTTGAGAGAGACAATCATACACCCCAGAAGTGATTACCCTTAGTAGTACCAATTTTTTTTAATGCAATAATGGATAAGAGGAAATGTTCTTCATAAAGATGTAATTAATAATTAGCATTTGTCATATGTGTGAGACATCTTTGAAAATAATATTTTCAACTTTTAAGGTTGGACTTCATGCAGTTTTCAAGAGTTAATAAAGTTTTCAAGAGTTAGAAATATCATAACTTATTGTATTCAACTCGAGATTTAATAATCATATCTTCCCATAGAAGAAATTCCCAACACATGATTCATTTATTTAACTTACCAATCCCATACTGAATTTAAAGTAACATGTCTCACGTACCAAGTTTGCAATAAAGAAAATTTTGCAGTAATAACTTAAAAAATTATCAACATGTACCGGAAAGAAAAAAGAAAGGGTATGTGACATAAGTTTAATCTGTATGCAACAGAAAGTTTGGCACTTAGCCTGATTCCTAATTAACTGACCCCATTGCGTGTTGGTATTCTACATCCTCAAACTCACATCAAAACTAACTTTGTTAGACAGTTATGTTTGGGTTTGGGATATCTATCACCAAAATTTTAATTCGCCAAATCACATTCACATTGTTTTAAATTGTGGACCACGTCAATTTATATTGCTACAATATTGTAGTTGTCGTGATTATTATAACTTTATAACATCACAACTACGGTATGATATTGAAACATAATACTTCAGCTGCATCAGATCATAGTGTAACTGCATCATTTTAGTCACATCAAATTCAAATTCTTTATTTATAAAAAGTTTCACGCTACAATAGTAAAAGTCCATATTGTTATAATGTAATGATCATAACTACAACTATAATCGCAATTTAAAACAATGTTCATGCGCTATCCGAGTAAATATGTATAATAAAATATAAAAGATTAAAGTTTTACAGTTACTGCTCAAACTATAAACCTCATACTGATAATTAACTTTTTACGTATGTAGTTAAGATGAATTGATAGTAGTTTAATATTGCTAGTTCTTCAATTACAAAAATTAGGTCTTATTAAGTTTCAATATATATAATAATTTCAATAATATCATGTTACTTATCTGAATATAAAATTGTTAAAGTTCTATTCTCGTTGTAATTGTAGAATTCTTTTAACCCATGCACATGATAATCTCTAGTATCAGTTCTTCCAACTAACACAGAATTAATTAAACATGATCTTTGTAGATAATTGCCCTGACTCATTTAAACTTCCCAATGATATTAGAATATAATAATTATCAAAATATATGTATTTACGTAGAAATTTAGCATTGGTATTTGTCTATCTTGTATTGATCAAAGAGTGCATATAGACGAGAGAAGCCAAGTTAACATGATGGAGTCCATGCCTCAAGTCTTCATTAACCTTGTAGATTGTTGCAAGTCATAATCGAGTCTAGGTTCGGATACTAGTCGAGTTCATATGTTCCTAGATTGTTACTCTGAATATATTTATGATATCAACCTTCTATATAGGATACGTGGAGGTCCATATTCTGGATTTATTTTGTGGATCACCTTTTATGATGTTAGAATTGAAAGAAAGAATCCAACAATCTCTCCTACAAACCGAAGCAAGTGAGGCTAAAAGGAAGTTGAAATGATATATTATTTTGTCTAAGTTTTTTTCTCTCTTTAGTTTTTTTATTGGGTCTGTTTTCTATTATCTGAAGGGCCCAATTACTTAGGCTTATTAGTTTAGTGCTAGTTGTTATTTTAGTTACTCCAACCAACTTAACTTTCTATAAATAGCTTTGTGATTCCATTATTCATTATTTAATGAGAAGTATTATTCATCAGTTCATCATCTTCACTATTCTTTTTCTCTTTGTAATTTGCATAGCAAACAAAATGGGATGCTACGTTTAACATGGTATCAGAGCTTCACTCTGGGTAAATCCTTTTCTTTCTCATTTTTGTTTTACGCTACAATACTTATCTTCACCTTCCTATTTCACTTTCTTTCGGATTTGGTTTACTTTCTTCACCGTGAATCTATGCCAAAAGTTTTAATTTTGCTAAACAATGGAGAATGGAGCAATCCAACATATGAATCCCCTCCAAGATCCAACTTCTCATTTCTTCATGAACTATAATGAAAACCCTGGAGCCAGTATTGTTTCTAAATCTCTCAATGGTGAAAATTACCATTCTTGGTAGGGTGTTCAAATCCAGACCGGTCCAAAATAAAAACCGCAATCCGATCCAAAGTAGACCGAAACCGCAAAAACTGAATGTATTTGGATCGTATTGGATTAATTTTTTAAGGGTCGGTCGGTCCGGTCCGGTCTTCGGTTTCATGTCTGGGATCCAGACCGGGCCGATATTATTAAGTTAACTAAAGTATTTCACATAAGCACAGCAAAAGCAGATACCCTAAAATCCTAAATCCTAAATCCCTAATTCCTTATTCCACACCCTCCTTCACCACGCCATTCTCTCCTCCACACCCTCCTTCTCCACGCCCTGCTCTCCTCCACACCCCCCTTCACCACACCTTTGTCAACGCCCTCCTCCATCCTCTTTCCTTCATCACACCCTCTTCCATCAAACCGAAACTTTCTTCGTTTTGGGTAAGTGCATTTCTCTCAAGTTGGGTGAAGAAGATATTGATCAATTTTATATTTGATAATCTTGTATGAAATATGGTTGATTCTTTATATGGTATATTAATTACTAATTAATGTGTTATTAGTAATTCAAAGAGTGGACAAAAAAGGGAAAACAAGATTCTTTGTTAGGTTGGTCCTCCTTGTTTCAAATCTCCACCTACCTCCAACAACAACAACAATCAGGTTTGTTTTTCGTTTTCCTTCTATTCAATTTAGTTTCATTCATATTCTTCACTTTTTTATGCGTTTTGTTCTATCAATTTTGAATTACATCCATCAGTTTGATTTAATCTGCTTTGATTTTGATAATTTGGTTTATATGACATTTATCCGAATTGATTTGTTTGGAATTGCTGAATTAAGCATCTGCTTTGGTTTCTGTTTAATTTTTGAATCAGTTTTCGTTATGCTTGATCGTGAATAAGGATCTTCTGAAGTTTTCTTTCCAGGATCATGTTAGAAGTATGTCTGTACAATTTTCTTCATTCAGGCTTCACTGTCTATGTGTCCATATTTTAATTTGATTTTTAAATTTTATTCGGTGAATAATGATCATTAGACTATATTGATGTTTCTAATCTTGCTATTAAAAGAATCAATTTTTTCTTCATTGTTCTGGTTACTACCTTGTTGGTGTTGTAGGCTAAAATTGAAGGGATTTATATGTTAATATCTAAAAAAAAGACCGATCCAAACCAGACCGAAACCGCATATAATATTTGGACCGGATTGGATCGGACATCTTAATATAAATGGACCGGATCGGACCGCATACTAATTACGCATTTAGATCATATGATTTTTTGCTTAAAAACCGATCCAAATGGACCGCTAACACCCCTAACGCTTGGTCCCTTGCCATGGACATGTCCCTAAAATCAAGGAACAAACTCCAATTCATAGATGGTTCCCTCTTAAAACCTTCCATTGATGACCCAACCTTCACCTATTAGGACAGATGCAATACCCTAGTAGTTTCTTGATTAATACAATCAATTGATGCTTCTATTGCCCAAAGCATCTTGTGGATGAAAACAACTTTGGAGATTTGGGAAGACTTGTGTGAAAGATACTATCAAGGGAACATCTTTTGTATTTCAGAACTTCTTGGTCAAATATACACATATAGGCAAGGTAATCTTAGCATAAGAGCCTACTATAACCATATTAAAGGCCTATGGAAGAAATAGGATAATTTTAGACCAATTCCTTGCAGTTCATGTATACACAAATGTACTAGCACTTTTGTCCCCACAATTAAATGATACAGAGAAAGTGATTATGTCCTTTGTTTCCTTATAGGGCTTAATGACCAATATGAGGGGGGGGTAAGATCCCAAATCATGTTGATGGTCCCCTTACCTTCTATCAATAAGATTTTTGCTCTCTTAATTCAGCAAGAAATGCACATAAACTCACATTATAGTGAACCTAAGGTCCTCATGAACACTGCTGATATGAGATACAACAGTAGCAACAATGAATATGAAGGAAATTTCAAGAGCAACAGAGGAATAGGTGGTGTAGAGTGTATCAGAATCAAGCACGAAGAGGCTTAGGAAGGAATCAAGGTGAAAGAGGCACCAAATTATGCACTTATTGCCATAAAACAGGGCATACAATTGATCAATGTTTCAAGAAATATGACTTCCCACCACCTGGAAATTTCAAAAATTACAATATCAACCACCTCACCACTTTTGAGGGAGAATCATGTAATGGTGACACCCAAACTGAAGCAAGAGAGCAGCCTGTCCACAACAACAATGATGCACAACACCACCAAACAATTCTCTCCATATTATAACAACCTACATCAAATGCTACTCACAATCCCAATCAACTCAGCACACAATTTGGTGGACCAAATGACAAAGGTAATAAGTACTCATTAATTTTTGTTCTAAAACTTGTGATTGGTACCTTGATACATGAGCCATTGATCATGTGTCACACACTCTTACAATTCCAAATCTCTACCACAATTTCATGGAGTATCATTCCCCCCAACCTTTACTTGAATGATGTTTTGTACATACCTTGTTTTAATTTCAACATGATTTCCATTTCAAAATTAATTGATTCTATCTCTTGTCAACTAACTTTCTCAAAAAATATTGGCATATTCAGAATCTCTCATCATTGAAGATGATTGGTGTAGCTGAATTAAAGAATGATCTATTTGCAATGAAAGCTTTTCTAAAGACTCTGCCTGCCATGTACACCACACTGCAGGATAAGAAGATTAACATATTTACTATCTATGATAATGACATATGTCATGTTAGATTAGGAAACCTCTCTCATAGAAAAATGATAAATATGCAAAAAAAAATTCCTTCTATTAAGTGCAATACAAGTAAGGGTCCTTGTCACATATACCATCTAGCTAACAAAATAAATTACCATATAATGATAGCACTTTTGAATATGCAAACATTTTTTATTTGATTTATGTGGAAATATGGGCCCCTTTTTGTCCCTAGTACATATGGTAATAAATATTTATTGACCATAGTGGATGACAAATCCAGATTTACTTTGTTGTATTTCCTGAAACTCAAGTCAGAAGTTCTTGACTTGATTAGGAATTTTAATTCCCTTGTTCTTACTCAATTTGGATTGAAAATAAAGTGCATAAGAAGTGACAATGGGAAGGAATTTTCCCTCAGCCACTTCTATGCAGAACAAGGAATTCAACATCAAACTAGTTGTGTTGAAACACCCCAACAAAATGAGGTTGTTGAAAGAAAGCACTAACACATACTTAGTTTTTGCTAGATTCTTAGTTTTTCAATCTAATCTACCTTACTATTTTTGGAACTTTGCCATGACTCATGTTGTACACTTGATTAATAGACAACCTAGTAACTACCTATCTGGTGACAACCCCTTTAAGATTCTATATGGCAAACTACCTAATCTTTCTCACCTTAAGGCATTTTGTTGCCTTTGCTACGCTGCCACTCTCACATCTTAGAGAAAGAAACTTGATCATAAGTCCAAGAAGGGTGTGTTTCTTGGAATGAAAAATGAGTAAAAGGATATGTGATACTTGACACCAACACATGAAATTCTTATATATAGGAATATTATATTTTATGAACATATTTTTTCCCTTCCATTGAATAAAACATACTAAAAAGGACCCTACTCTAATATTACTTATTGGAACTAACACAAATTAAACTGGACCTATGATGTCACTAACAATGGGTCTAATGCACAAATGAGTAACGGTGCAGAACCCTCATCTGATAGCACCCTAGGCAACCACAATATGACCAACCCTCAATCTATTAAACCTACTGAAAACAATATGGATATCACCAATGCTCAAACTGAGGTTCATGTTGAAACTCATACTCCTAGAAGATCACTTAGGAGTAGACACAAACCTCAATATTTACAAGACTATCATTGTGCTTTGACCACTACTGCATCTCATTCAATTTCACCAAGATCCTCAAAGGTAAAGTACCTTATATCTAAGAGTATATCATATAACTAATTGTCAAATGCTCACAAACACTTCTCTCTCATCATTTCTTCTGATGTTAAACTAGATAGCTGCAATGAAGCCATCAAACATGTTCGTTGGCATAAAGCTTTCCAAAATGAGCTTAATGCTCTTAATGCAAATAATACTTGGACTTTAACCAACCTTCATAGCACCAAAAAGGTTATAGGATGTAAGTGAGTTTTTAAGCTTAAATATAAATCTAATGGATCTATAGAAAGGCACAATGCAAGACTTGTTGCTAAGGGCTTTACCCAAACTAAAGGTGTTGATTATATGGAAACCTTCAGTCCAGTTGTAAAAATGAGCACCATTAGAGTCATTCTAGCATTAGCTTCAGCCAATAATTGGCATCTTCACTAATTGGATGTGAATACAACATTCCTTCATGGCGGCTTAAAGGAAGATATCTATATGACAATCCCCCCGGGTCTCATTGTTGATCAACTTGGACTAGTCTGCAAACTAAAAGTTCCTTTATGGACTTGAACAATCTAGCAGGCAAGGGCATGAAAAACTGACCAACATCCTCCTCCAATCAGATTACCATAAATCTTTTGCAGATTATTCAATCTTTACTAAGTCTACTTCTTCTACCTTTACTGCTATCCTTCTATATGATCTTGTATTATAAGGAAATAGTTTGAATGAAATCAATGACATAAAGACAACACTCAACTCAGAATTCAGTATAAAAGACCTTGGTCAGTTAAAATATTTCCTAGGCATTGAAATATCAAAGTCTAGCAAAGGTATCCTATTCTATCAAAGAAAATATGCCATTGACCTCTTAGAAGAAACTAGAATGCTTGCTTTAAAACCATGTTCTACTCCAATGGAGTATGCAAAACAGTTAATCAGCCTTGAGACAGGAACACCTCTTACTAATCCTAGCATATATAGAAGACTTATGAGTAAGCTTTGAAAGTGTGCATGTCAAGAGGAGCACTTTGGAAAGCTTTCTCACTATGTGTGTTGGTTTTGATGAGGACAACTTGTGTTTATAAGAGCTTGAAGATCATCAACAAATCAACGTGCTTAAGTCTCAAGATTGGTATTAGAGTTAGACTAGTAATTAGTTTAGGTTGAGTCTAAGGCTTAGGTAAACTCAATACATGTCTCATATGCATAAAACTTTAAATCATTTTAGTTTTGAGATATGTCATTTATAATATGTTCATGCATCATATAAATACATGTAATATGTGCATCCTAGGCATAAACTTAGTGTTGAACATGTACACATTAAGTGCATAACGTATTTGAGTTTTGCAATTTGAAAATACACT
>NW_017727922.1:53062-53336 GCF_001865875.1 Lupinus angustifolius
ATCCTCATCCCCATCCTCATCCTCATCCTCATCCTCATCCTCATCCTCTTCCTCATCATCCTCCTCTTCCTCATCTTCATCCTTGTCCTCATCCTCATCTTCATCCTTATCCTCTTCCTCATCATATCCTCGTCCTCATCCTCATCCTAATGATGTCCACATCCTCTTCCACATCCTCATCCTCATCTTTCCTCCTCCTCATCCTCATCCTATCCTCATCCTCATCCTCATCCTCATCCTATCCTCGTCCTCATCCTCATCCTCATCCTATCCT
>NW_017727922.1:53436-54858 GCF_001865875.1 Lupinus angustifolius
CATCCTCATCCTCATCCTATCCTTGTCGTCATCCTATCCTCATCCTCATCCTCATCCCCATCCTATCCTAATCCTCATCCCTATTCTAATCCCCATCCTCAACCAATCTTAATCCTCATCCTGATCCTGATCCTCATCCTCATCCTCATCCTCGTCCTCATCCTCATCCTCGTCCTCATCCTCATCCTCGTCCTCATCCTCATCCTCGTCCTCATCCTCATCCTCGTCCTCATCCTCATCCTCGTCCTCATCCTCATCCTCGTCCTCATCCTCATCCTCGTCCTCATCCTCATCCTCGTCCTCATCCTCATCCTCGTCCTCATCCTCATCCTCGTCCTCATCCTCATCCTCGTCCTCATCCTCATCCTCGTCCTCATCCTCATCCTCGTCCTCATCCTCATCCTCGTCCTCATCCTCATCCTCGTCCTCATCCTCATCCTCGTCCTCATCCTCATCCTCGTCCTCATCCTCATCCTCGTCCTCATCCTCATCCTCGTCCTCATCCTCATCCTCGTCCTCATCCTCATCCTCGTCCTCATCCTCATCCTCGTCCTCATCCTCATCCTCGTCCTCATCCTCATCCTCGTCCTCATCCTCATCCTCGTCCTCATCCTCATCCTCGTCCTCATCCTCATCCTCGTCCTCATCCTCATCCTCGTCCTCATCCTCATCCTCGTCCTCATCCTCATCCTCGTCCTCATCCTCATCCTCGTCCTCATCCTCATCCTCGTCCTCATCCTCATCCTCGTCCTCATCCTCATCCTCGTCCTCATCCTCATCCTCGTCCTCATCCTCATCCTCGTCCTCATCCTCATCCTCGTCCTCATCCTCATCCTCGTCATACTCCTCTTCATCCTCATCCTCTTCCTCATCCTATCCTCGTCCCCATCCTCATCCTATCCATGTCTTCATCCTCATCCTCTTCCTCATGCTATCCTCGTCCTCATCCTCACCCTCATCCTCATCCTATCCTCGTCCTCTTCCTCATCCTATCCTGATCCTTATCCTAATCCTATCCTCGTCCTCTTCCTCATCCTATCTTCGTCCTCATCGTCATCCTCATCTTCATCCTCATCCTATCCTCGTCCTCATCCTCATCCTATTTCTATCCTCATCCTCTAACTATCCTCATCCTCTAACTATCCTCATCCTCTTCCTCATCCTATCCTCATTCTCATTCCCATCCTCATCCTACCATAATCCTCATCCTCGTCGTATCTTAATCCTAATCCTCATCCTCATCCTACCCTCATCCTCATCCTCTTCCTGATTCTATCCTCGTTCTCATCCTCAACCTCATCTTATCCTCATCCTCATCCTCATAGTCATCCTATCCTCCTTCTCATCCTATCCTCCTACTCGTCCTCATCCTCATCCTTATCCTCATCCTATCCTCATCCTCATCCTCCTCCTCCTCCTCCT
>NW_017727922.1:54958-55584 GCF_001865875.1 Lupinus angustifolius
CTACTCATCCTCATCCTATCCACATCCTCATCCTCATCCTCATCCTCATCCTCATCCTATCCTCATCCTCATCCTCTTCCTGATTCTATCCTCGTTCTCATCGTCACCCTCATCTTATCCTCATCCTCATCCTCATCGTCATCCTATCCTCCTTCTCATCCTATCCTCCTACTCATCCTCATCCTATCCACATCCTCATCCTCATCCTCATCCTCATCCTCATCCTCATCCTCTTCCCCATCCTATCCTTGTCCTCATCCTATCCTCATCCTATCCTCATCCTCATCCTTATCCTCATCCTCATCCTCATCCTCTTCCTCATCCTATCCTTGTCCTCATCCTATCCTCGTCCTCTTTCTCATCCTATCTTAGTCCTCACCCTCATCCTATCCTCATCCTCATCACATCCTCATCATGATCCTCATCCTATCCACATCCTCATCCCCATCCTCAAACTACCCTCATCTTCATCCTCATCCTCTTCCTCATCCTATCTTCATCCACATCCTATCCTCATCCGCGTCGTCATCCTCATCCTATCCTCATTCTCATCCTGATCCCCATCCTCATCCTATCCTCATCCTCATCCTTATCCTCATCCTCATCCTCATCCTCATCCTCATCCT
>NW_017727922.1:55684-56489 GCF_001865875.1 Lupinus angustifolius
ATCCTCTTCCTCATCCTATCATTGTCCTCATCCTCATCCTATCCATGTCCTTATCCTCATCCTCTTCCTCTTCCTGTCCTCATCCTCTTCATATCCTCATCCTCATCCTCTTCCTCATCATATCCTCGTCCTCATCCTATCCTCGTCCTCTTCCTCATCCTCATCCTATCGTCCTCCACATCCTCATCCTCTCCTCATCCTCACCCCATAATCTTCTTCATCCTCTTCCTCATCCCATCTCCGTCCTTATCCTCATCCTATCCTCATCCTTCTCCTCATCCTCTTCCTCATGCTATCCTCGTCCTCATCCTCTTCCTCATGCTATCCTCGTCCTCATCCTCCACATATCCTCATCCTCATCCTCTTCTGCTTCCTATCCTCGTCATCATCTTACCCTCATCTTCATCCCCATCCTCTTCCTCATCCCATCCTCGTCCTCATCCTCTTCCTCATCCCATCGTCGTTGTCATTCTCATCCTATCCTCATCCTCATCCTCCTCCTCATCATATCCTCCTCCTCATTCTAAGCTCGTCCTCATCCTCATCTTATCCACATCCAATCCTCATCCTCATCCTATCCTCATCCTCATCCTCATCCTATCCTCATCCTCCTCAATCCCATCCTATCTTCATCCTCATCCTCCTCATCGTTACCTCATCCTCATCCTAATCCTCATCCTCATCCTCATCCTCATCATCATCCTCAACCTCATCTTCATCCTCCTCCTCATCCTCCTCCTCCTCCCCATCCTATCCTTATCCTCATCCTATTCCTATCCTCATCCACATCCTATCCTCGTCCTCA
>NW_017727922.1:56589-56815 GCF_001865875.1 Lupinus angustifolius
TCCTCATCCTCCTCCTCATCCTATCCTCATCCACATCCTCATCCTATCATCGTCCTCATCCTATCTTCGTCCTCATCCGATGCTCATCCTCACCCCCATCGTCTTCCTCATCCTCATCCTCATCCCCATCCTAATCCTTCCTCGTCCTCATCCTCTTCTTCATCCCATAGTCGTCCTCATTCTCATCCTATCCTCATCCCCTTCCTCATCCTCATCCTCATCCTCC